>NC_142928.1:71042271-71054771 GCF_046866305.1 Octopus bimaculoides | reverse complement strand
AATAGGAAGATGATAGTAGAGGTAAGAAATTATGCGCTATCGAAAGAAACACATATGGAGTTTTACAGTATAGTATAGTGCAATACATAAGTGATAAAAAGAGAATCCTCGAAAATGGTTTGTCCACCGGCTGAGGTCAGCGAATTAGCAACTCAATACGTTTTACATTTTATCGAAATTTACTTCTTAAAATATCAAGTGCGACCATACAACATAAATTAAAATTCACCCACCATTATTTTACGAAAATGATGAAATCGGGAACTTTACTGAAAGCACTTACGTCTCTCTCTCTCTCTCTCTCTCTCTCTCTCTCTCTCTCTCTCTCTCTCTCTCTATATATATATATATATATATATATATATATATATATATATATATATATATATATATGCAGCCTTAATCGATTTTCGAAACTTAATATCTATTCATCAGGAATGTTTACGTCCCAGTGAAACAAGCAACCAATCTGCTTATATAAACCACAATTCCAGTACCTTCAGAGGAAAGAAGCGACAAATATCGATAATATACATACATACACACACACACACACACACACACACACACACACACACACACACACACACACACACACACACACACATATATATATATATATATATATATATATATATATATATATATATATATATATATATACATACATAAAGAATTTTTTTCGGATTCCGTGCTACGTAAAGCTCCAAAGCCCCTTCCTCATGTATGTATGTGTGAGTACAAGTGTGGAGCACGCGTGCATATGTCTTGTATATGTACGCATAATAAAGAATATATGGATAATCTTTGAAGAAATATGCAATTACATATATGAAGTAGAATCATTTCCAGTATTTGTTTTTCGATGCATCTAAAGTAAAATTTTCGTGGACATTAGCATCAAAAGTAATTAACCATATTTCCCGTTAGCCTCTGATTGTCACAGTGCACAAAATTACTTTCCTGAATTGGAAGCCGTCTTAGAAATTTGGGTTAAAAATAAAATCTAATACAAAATAGTAAATCTAGTGCCCATTTCATTTCCATACATCCACATGACGGATCTATCTATCTATCTATCTATCTATCTATCTATCTATCTATCTATCTATCTACATGTCTCTCTTTCTCTCTCTCTCTCTCTCTCTCTCTCTCTCTCTCTCTCTCTCTATATATATATATATATATATATATATATATATATATATATATATATATATATATATAGTTATATGTATACACACATGCATACGCACCCACCCCACAAGTACAGATATACATGCTTACGTACCAATGGTAACTATATAAATACAAAATATAATATTAAAAAAATGTCTTTGTATACGAACTTTCATTTAATTAAAGCATTATTTCTTTTTAACCATCGGAATCTAACGAAATAATTTACTATTCTGTGAATGTGTGTAAAAGATAAAAGATAAAAGAGATTTTAAAAGCTTTTTATATAATTACTTTCCACACATAATGTGTTTACTGTAAAGGTATTCATTCAAAAATACCATGCCAACGTATAAATAACCAACTGCAGTGATATATGAAGTTCTACGTTTTAAACTGTTAAATACAGGTTTAAAAATATTACATTATGAAATAATGATTTTTCGGAGGTGTTGTACACAGAAAGCGTTTTAATTTATATACTATATTACTATTAGAAGTGTTGGAATAATTGATCATTAAAAAACAGATATGCGCAGAAAGAGAGAGAGAGACAGATAGAGAGATAGAGAGAGAGGTAGAGAGAGGTAGAGAGAGTGAGAGAGAGTGAGAGAGAGAGACTCAATTCTTCTTACTCTCTGTTTGTGTTTGTGTCACACACGCGCATACAATCACACACTTACAGACTCACACATGTACGCGTACACACAATCGCACACAGGCAATGACATACACACACTCGCACTCGTTCTCGCACAATCCCCTCCCACATATATATGTAGACACTCAGAAAGTCCGAATAAAGTGTTAACACGCGACCTGAAGCAGTCAAATATTGCAGTGCAGATTGCGATGTTGTTACTTTGATATTAACTGCAGATACTGTAAACTATTTATAGGAAAATAAACAAGAGCATCAAAAGTTCGGAGCAAGTAAGTATTCTGATTCTGTTCCCGGTAGTTTCAGCCGGTATCCTTGGCGCAGAGAAGACTAGCTTACACCCCGCTTTAAACGAAAACATTCACTAATGTAAGATTCTGTGCTATGGATACTAACATATTTGTATGAAGGCCAAATACACTAGCCTTTCGGTTTCGATGCTATTCGGGTTCGCTGAGTCTCAAATGATTCCTTTTATCGATAGGGAATTGCAAACCACAATTATTTATAGTTTTATTCTCAGGCTATATATTTTACTTGACATTTCATACTAGTTTGGCAAATAAAAGTAATTAATATTCAGTGCACTGTTGAGATTCCACCATAAATATAAACATATCTATACTTTTGTAACACAACGTTAACTATGCTTTTGATCACTACTTGATCTGGAAGTATTGATACATATTTTTAATGATAACTAAATATACAAATATTTACAAAGCTTGATTATATCATTGGCAACAAATGTTTTCGTTATCATGAATGTAAGAAAACAACCACTATCAGGTTAATTATAGACAATGTTTCAGCGATCGATCAAAATGTTTTACAACTGATTTCAGTTTGTTTGTCGCAGATTGCTCTTTTACGCAATTTAATGAGAAAATTATACCAAATATGGTCCATTTAATGTTAATTGTCTGGAGATCCGCTCCATTTAAAGTTGTGCATAATGTTGAAAATATAAAAGCAATATAAGTAACAAAGTTAATTTCACATCAATAAGCGTACTTACGAAAAGAAGATGCAAATCTACACACTCTTTGTTCTGGCATTGATCACGGATATTATACATTTCAATAGAAGGAAAGGCAAACTTTCAGAGTTAATTGTTTTATGATCAAAAGAATGGAAATATAGCTAATGTCGCTTTCACAAACATACGAATAATGTTCACGTTTTGCTTTAGAATCGTAGCAGTACAGCGTCACTTAAAATATCAAATGATTTGAAAAGTATGGCAAACAAACGAAACAGCAAAAGAAGGAAAATGTTTCATTGTTTTATGTGACGAAACTGTTTGACAAAATTATATATATGTATTCATTCTAATGTAAATATTGTATAGGAACTGTTTGATAACATAAGATTTTCAATTTCTTATTTTTAGCGGAAATATATTAAAGTAACGTAAACATGGTGTAGTTTCAGTATCTATCTATCTATCTATCTATCTATCTATCTATCTATCTATCTATCTATCTATCTATCTATCTATCATCTATCTATCTATCATTCGATGCGTCTGTATATGTGTCTATATCTATCGATTTACCTCTTCGTCTATATATTCCTCTTACCTAAAGCTCCCAAACTCACATACATATGAACATAATCGGGCACTCACGCATATATAAGTGTGGGCATATAGCAAAAAACAAAAAAAACAAAACACACATGATAGCATTAATGCAGAAAACGCACACACAGATAAAGAATAGGTATATACCAAACGAAAAAAACAAGTTTAATGGACATTAATATATAAATTACCGAGTACTATAACGATAAAAATAACAAATAAACGATTTGTCCTTCATTCCAATTTTCCACATTTCCCTTTGTGTAGGCGATATTTACAACATCATTTTTGTTTAGCATCATTACTATTATATTTAGAATAGTTTTTCAAATGTCCTCTCTCATTAACTTCATCGAAACAAATGAAATATGAAAGAAAATTTAAGGTAAAATAAATATCTTTAAAACGACACTAAAATTTATGTATGTAAGTGGATTATATAGTTACATGTACAATAAATATTCGTCATGATATTTGAAAAATCGATTTATAATTCTTGACTGCGTACGCTACTCATATATATATATATATATATATATATATATATATATATATATATATATATATATATATATC
Source organism: Octopus bimaculoides (assembly GCF_046866305.1). Taxonomy (NCBI): domain Eukaryota; kingdom Metazoa; phylum Mollusca; class Cephalopoda; order Octopoda; family Octopodidae; genus Octopus; species Octopus bimaculoides. Next base: position 71,050,770 of record NC_142928.1, on the reverse strand, counting down.
TGTGTGTGTATAATATATATATATATAATATATATATACATATATATGTATAATACATATAGGTATATATATATATATATATATATATATATATATATATATATATATATATATATATATATGTATATATATATATATATATATATATATATATATATATATATATATATATATATATATATATATATATATATATATATATATATATATATATGCACACACACATACACATAAAACACCATTACATGTCCATTATATATATTAATGAAATATAGGAGTTTTCAGATAATGGAAGCACAAACGAGTCTTCAGATGATGGAAAGAAGCGTTTACATACATAAAATATAAAGCATACAATTTTGTCGGAATTTTAATATTCATTTTCGTTTCCCTTTTATACTTTGCATTAAATGTGTGTTTATTATCTCGTTTGCCGAAGTGAAAAATGTAAACAGTAATTATTTACATTTCTCAGCTGAGAATTACCAAATCCCCCATCAAAAAAAAAAAAAAAGAAAAAAAGAGCGCACTCACATCACCACATATGTACAAGTGACGCCGAACGGGAATAATAAAAAAAGCACAACAATAATATTAGTAATCATCATTTTTTTAATTTGACATAACTGCGGGGTATATGTATGCAATACTTCCATACATATTCACACGCGCACACACACATATATATTGTATGTATGTCTGTACGTATTATATATATATATATATATATATATATATATAAATAATATATATGTGTATATGCATATACACATACATATATGTACATACTTACATATATATGTATATGCATATGCATATATGTGTACAAGACATCATAAAACGTAAACGACTTGATATACGAAATACGAAAACATGGAATAAGAACTTTTTATGCGAACAACGATATAAACAAATGGAAAACAAGAGAAGTAACATAAAATGGCCCTTCATCAGTTGTCCGCTGTGCATCTACTCCACATTTCGAGCAGCTGACAAATAATGAAGTGTCGTTCTTTATGTTATTTTTCTCGTTTTCCATTTATTTATTTCGTTTTTCGCATAAAAATGTCCGTATTCCATGCTTTCGTATTTCGTATTTCATGCTGCTTACGTTTTATGACTATATATATATATATATATATATATATCGTATGATTGAACACCACGCATCCATTTCCAAGTAAGTTTATCTATTTATCTATCTTTCTATCTCTATATCTATCTATATATCTATATATAATCTATGTATGTATATATCATATCCTTCTAGGAATATCTGAAACAATATATTTTACTCACGTTTCTTGTGTGAAAAATGTTTACCGTCGTCCTTTGCGGATTCGTATTCGTCACCCTTGTCTCGCATCCATATCTAAAAATCGGAAGGCATAGTTTTGTACATATTTATCTCCGTTGTTAGATGCATGTCAGACGACCAGGGGTGGTGAAGCTGCGACATTGCTCCATATGCCTCTCTGTTTCTGTCTATTATATCACCTTTCTGATGAGACATTGTACTAAACGGCTGACGGAAAGAAAATGAGCATAAAGATAAAGTAATGTCGGTTGAGATGAACGGATCACCAACCGTGACACTCACCCAACGAATTCTGTGAACAGTTATTGCTCCTTAACACACTGTAAGTTTAAAAGCGTGAGAGGAAACGTCAAATGACGACTTGTCGTATGATTCGTACAGACTGCGGGATGTCGCTCAATGACATACCTCTAGCGGCTGAAGAGGAAAATGAGTCTTCCAATGACTGACTATATCATTTTTGAATAATGAATATTGATTTTTTGATTTCGTATTCTTATATGTCTGTTGGTACCGGCATGTACGTATATACTTACATATATACATGCATACACACGCACGCACACACACACACACACACACACACACACACACACACACAAACAAACACATACATATGTATATGGTAAGAGAGAGAGAGAGAGAGAGAGAGAGAGAGAGAGAACATAGGCATGGTACGTCTCTCAAGTAAGTATTACATATGTTTCGTTGCTTTATGAACTTGGAGTTCATAAAGGCGTTATGTATAAGTAAATATCTCTTCAAGCAGATGGCTCCAGTGTTGAAATTTCCCTGACTCTGATTTTGTGCTTTCTATGTCGATGAAATGGAAACTAGTCGGATATTTCGCATAATGCAAACGACTAAACAACAACCTCTTGAATTTTGGACTAGCACCGATTATAGAACGTATTATTGATACATTATCAGCTATTACTGTCTCATCATCATCATCGTCATCGTCGTTTTCCTCCCCCTCCCCTCCCCCTCATCCCCAGAGATGTGAAATGGAACACAATGTACAAGAAAAACCGAAAATAATCAGCATATCAAAAAAAATCCTAGTACTACACAAGCTAAAATTCTAGGAAGAGGTTTAAAATTTACACCCAACCACTCGCAGATCGGACCCGAATGAAATTAAGGATAGCACTATGGATTTTTGTCAAAAATTGCGCCTCATAGAAGCAGTCCATAGCTACACCATCGAAGATGACTTAATAGTAAAAGACAAAAGTGAATAGCTACACAGACGTTGTAGATACTAAATGTTTTAAAGTTGATCGTCTAAGTGTTCGAAAACTGTAGCTATGTAAGTTTGTTAACTTATTTTAGAGGAAATTCAAAATACTCACATGCGTGTCCTTCAATGTGTCTGTGTATTTTGTAAGTGCATGTGTGTATGGGGAGTGTCTGTATCACCTATATTCTCTGTTAATACGTGTTCGTTTGTATTAGTTTTTATTTATTTATATATTCATGTGTGTGTGTGTTTTTTTGTTTTTTTTTGTTTTTTTTTTGTGTTTAATTAAATTTTGTTAACGTATGTAGTATTTAATTCCATTTTTTTATCTATGTATTGTATTATACTTTGTTCCTATTATTGGTTTATGGGTAACATGTTGTCACATGCTGTGGTTTGTTAGTGGCGTATGTTAGTGTTCCATTCTAGTTTCCTATTCAGGCTAGGTTTCCCTTCTATTATGTGTGTAGCTTCAGTAATTTGTCTAAGTGCTGCATCACTGCTATGTGTAGATAAGATTTTAATTTCTATGTTGTTGATTGAGCCTCTATTAGATACTGAACTCTGGCTAGAAACTAAGAACAATAAAACCAGAATCCTCTATTCACACTATACAAAACCTATGGCCTCCAAGTACCTGATCCACCGGAACTCGGCTATTGCGGACAATGCCAAATTCAACATATTGATGGCAGACCTCGTCAGAGTAATGCGAAATGTCTCCTGCATGTGCGACCCTACAGAATTAAAGAGACATATACAACATTTCGTCCACCGCATGCAGTTCTCGGGTTACAGCCATAAAGAAAGGATCAGGGTTTACAAAGGAGCTATGAAGAAGTTTGAAACAATCAACGCAACGATAGGAATGGGATTTGCCCACTCTATAGGAGCAAATCATGGAACACCATAGAAAGAACTAAGAAGAAAATAGGGAAGGCAAGCTCATGGTACAATAGCCACAAGTACCAAAGCGTCATGTTCGTCGTCACCACCCCTAGAGGCGAACTGGCGTACCGCTTTAGAAGGGCCCTAGACAAACTTAAGCTAAGAATTAAGGTTGTTGAAAGGCCAGGCAACCCTATCAAATCCCTTATCAGTAGAACATACCCTTTCAGTAGAACCCCCTGCACTGATAGGAACTGTATCGTATGTAGATTTAGCCCACAAACGAACTGCAAAGCCAGAAATGTGGTCTATAGTATAAGATGTACAGAGGGACGATGCAGAAATAAGACAACGACATATGTAGGCGAAACAGCAAGGAGTATAGGGGAGCGGGCAAACGAACATTGGAGGGAACTTAAGGAAGGGAAGAACTCATCAGTTCTGTACCAGCACGCTGAGCAAGAACATAGAGGCTCAATCAACAACATAGAAATTAAAATCTTATCTACACATAGCAGTGATGCAGCACTTAGACAAATTACTGAAGCTACACACATAATAGAAGGGAAACCTAGCCTGAATAGGAAACTAGAATGGAACACTAACATACGCCACTAACAAACCACAGCATGTGACAACATGTTACCCATAAACCAATAATAGGAACAAAGTATAATACAAAACATAGATGAACAAATGGAATTAAATACTACATACGTTAACAAAATTTAATTAAACACAAAAAAAACCCCAAAAAAAAAACAAAAAAAAAACACACACACACACATGAACATATAAATAAATAAAAACTAATACAAACGAACACGTATTAACAGAGAATATAGGTGATACAGACACTCCCCATACACACATGCACTTACAAAAGACACAGACACATTGAAGGACACGCATGCGTAGACACATACAATAGGAATACAAAATACAAAATGGCTGATAGTTAGCAAGGTGAGACACACATAAGAAAGAAGGAAACAAAGGACCACTGATGAGGTCACAGAAGTGTGACGAAAGAACTCTGGCCGAAATAAGATTAAGATTAAGATTAATGTAATATAAAGCTGAAAAAAAAAAAAAAAAAAAAAAATTAACACCAAATATACAGTGCGTGTGTTTTTATTGGCTAAACTGGCAATATGACCATCCCCAAGTACAACAACATCTGTTTCAACACACGATTTCACATAAAAAATCTTGCAAAACAAATATATATATATATTGTTTTCTTTAACATTAATTACAAATAAAGCAGGTTGAATTGCTTCTTCTCAAGTCCAAAGACAGCGCTGATATAAACAGTGTGAAGATTGTTTTGTCTCTCTGCCTGACCTATCCACCAGCTGTCGAATCTATTTACAGACCTGTAGAATTTGATCTATTCACCAAGCTGCTACTTACCCCCCACCAACTATTTCTTTTAACAACCACATATTTATGATTATCTCAAGTATAAGACAAAAGTTGACAACAAAGAACGTTTAACAAAATCTATTAATAATAAATGGAAATAGTAATAATGATAATAAAAGTGGTAGTGGTGGTGATGGTGATAATTATAAAAATAAAAATAATGATAATATGCTGCAGCTGCTAATACTACAGATACTACAACGACGACTATTCTGATAGCACAGGAATCTGAGGCCCAAACTGTAACACCAGTGATATCAGTGATGATAATAATAATAATAATAATAATAATAATAATAATAATAATAATAATAATAATAATAATAATAATAATAATAATAATAATAATGAAAGGAGAAGGTAGCGGGTCTTCCTATTTCCTGATTAATGATGCATCTAATGATGGTGTCACAATAGAAATACTACTAACTGCGCAACTTGATAATCACTACCTCTTATGAGTGACAATGAATAAACAAAATATTGTGAATAACGGTGCTAATGAAGCTGAATCCATTGATGGTGACAAGTGTTGCACCCAGCAGGCTCAGAGATTCTGGTCCGGCTCCGGTCTGTCGATATCCAGAAAGAGACCACCAGATACGGCATAAACGGAGCAAGCAAATTAATGCTTTTTGTTATGGAGTGTTAATACCTGAGCATTCAGGGAGATGAAAATGGTGCTCAAATTAGGGGTTACCGACAACATATGTATGATTATTGGAGGGAAAAGGTATTGTTTCGACTCACGGAAGAGACGCTATGTGATCAAGCTAGAGCAATAATTAAAAAATTGTTGGTTCACAAAAGTAGAGCTCCAAGCCATCAAAAGACGGGACTTGGAAAATAGCAACAGTAGTAACGATGAAAATACAGTTCTTACTAATTAGAGTAATCGCATAACACAAGAAAGAAACAGTGGTAGTTTACTTGATGAGAGATGATCTAAAAGAAGGCAATAAAAGTAAGACTACAGGAGAATGATAGCGACATTATTTGCAATCTTAAACAGGTTCATCGGTGGAAATAGAACCAAGAAGCGAAAAATATGATCGAAATTCTGAAATACATCAGAACAAACAACATCACAGAAACAAATAATTTGATCAAGGCAGCAAGTAATGTTGTAGCAGAAAACGTGGGTGTTGATGTCAGGAAAAGGAAACATAATAGGAGAGACAAAAGAAAAGAGATCCATGGCGCAAAAGACGAATTCAGGTAGGGTTAGATATGCTCTGGAAGGAAATCTCTGTGCTAGATCGAAAACAGAAAGGGGGGCTTAAAAGCGAACAAAAAACACATGGCGCTGAAAAGGAAGGATAATATTGAGAGAAGGGGCCTGAAAGTAGTAGTGGAGGAACTGAAACAGTGCCTCGTTGCAAAGAAAGCAGAGGTGGTAAGATACGACCAAAAAATGAAGGGTTACCACCAGAATAGGTTATTCAGAGTAGATCAGAAGAGATTCTATTAAGAAATAAATGGGGGGTTTACAGATGAAAAGTTGATACCAGATAAAAATTGAAAGTCAAAGGTTTTCGAGTGACATCTGGAGCATGGCATAACCGTATGGCATAACCGTATGGCATAACCGTATGGCATAACCGTATAGCATATTACCAGCCACTGTACGCCACTAGCCGAGAAGTAATATAAGAGACGCCACGACAATATAGCAAGGCGTGTTCATTGGACACTCTGCAAAAAGTATGAACTTGACAGCAAAAAATTGGCAAATAAAACGCACTGTACAATCAATTGAAAATGAATGAAACTGGAAAGAGTTGAGCAAAGAAAAGCATGCATGGACAATTTCATAGGGATGTTGAAAATGAGACAAACTGAGAAAAAAATGACTAGATGTGATTTAAAGCCGTAAACTGGGGTTCTAATCTGTGCTGCCCAATCGCAAGCATTTAGAACAAATTACATCAAATATAGAATAGACAACATATCAGAAAGTAATAAGTGCAGAATGTGTGGACAAAATGCTGAAATTGTATGACATATTAGCAACCAAAATACGCCTCTAGCCCAGAAGGAATATAAGTGACGCCACGACAATATAGCAAGGCTTGTCTAGTGGACGCTTTGCAACAAGTATAGTCTTGACAGAGAAAAATAATTGGTACGACCACAAATCCGACGGCATCATCGAAAATGATAATGCAAAGATCCCGTGAGATTTTATGATTCAGCGTGACCTTGAGATAGACAATAGGAAGCCAGACATAGTTTTAATTGAGGAAGAAAGTAAACTATGCTGGATCATAGGTATGCGATAAGGAAAAAAGAAAAGTCGATAGGTATGACAGGTTAACTTGGGAAGTAAAACAGTTGTGGTCGATGAAAAAGGTGGTAGTTGTACAAATAATTGTCGGAGCCCTGGGAACAGTGAGTAAAAATCTCGATAAGTATATGGAATAGGGGTGGAGCACTTGCAGAAAACAGCACTGCTTGGAACCGCTCGCATACTCCGGAAGGTGCTCGAAAACTAAGAGGTGTTACCTTAGTTCACTGGTAGTGAACAGCTGACACCGTAGTACATCTCAAGCGTTAGAAGCTGTGAAAAGGCAATAATAATAATAATAATAATAATAATAATAATAATAATAATAATAATAATAATAATAATAATATTATAAAATAACCACTATAGGACTGCAAAAATACCTACTCCAGAAGCAAGGGAAACTAATACAAATAGCCACAAAACACGAGCAAAACAAAAAACTGTTTTCAGTATTTAAGGAAGCTGACAAATACAAACAAGAAATCAATCTACCTAACAAATACGAAGAAGAAGAAGAAGAAACAACAAAAGCTATAAAACAAATGAAATCCAAACTAAAACTAGAACAGCAACGGACCATGATAAAACGATGGCAAGAAAAGCCCCTACATGGTAAATACTGGGCTAAACTAAATGCGAAAGAAATAGACAGAGAAAAATCCCAGCAATGGCTGAGAAGCTCAGGACTCAAAGCAGAGACTGAAGGATTTTTAATTGCTGCACAAGACCAAAGCCTCCCCACCAGAAATTACCAAAAACACATAATGAAAAGAAATATAACAAGTAACTGTAGAATATGTGGAGATCGACAAGAAACAATAAATCATATTATCTCTGGCTGCCCAGTCCTGGCTAAGAAGGAATATATCCACAGACACGACAGAGCTGGGACCTATATACACTGGAAGCTATGCCAACATTATGGAATAACAACAGAAAAAAGATGGTATAAACACACGCCAGAAAAGGTCACAGAAAACGAGAAAGCAACCATACTCTGGGATATGCCAATACACACAGATAGAGAAATTAAGGCAAATAGACCAGATATAGTTGTCAAAGATCATGAAGAAAAAAAATGCTTTCTAATTGATGTATCAATACCAGCAGATGACAACGTTTCTCTAAAAGAAATGGAAAAACTTTCAAAATACAAAGACCTGGAAATAGAGATAACTCGAATGTGGAATCTAAAAACAGAAACAATTCCTATCATAGTAGGTGCCTTAGGTATAATAAAAAAATATTCAGACAAATACATAACAAAAATAGCAGGACTTACAAATATATATACCATACAGAAAACTGCACTATTGGGTACTGTACACATCC
>NC_142928.1:71029771-71037271 GCF_046866305.1 Octopus bimaculoides | reverse complement strand
GAAATATTTAGGACGTAACCCAAAGCAGTCACTTTATCGGGATGATTATAACACTGCATTGAGTGAAACGTTCGAAAAGCAAGATGGAGAAATCCATGTGTGTGTCTCTGTCTCTCTCTGTGGAATAGCGACAAAAAGATCAAGCTATGTGAAGCAAAAGTTAAGTAGATGATGTTAAGGAAACATAGAATAGTATGCGCTCTGTGCCAAAGACCGAGTGACATCCGTAAAGTTTCACCTGATTTAAGAGCAATTTCATAGTAATATCAAGCAAGAATTGAGCATATTACTCTACCTTCCGTATTCGGGTACTATTTTTCCACCTTTTTTCTGCATGTATGTACTTACTCGTGTATGTACGCATGTATGCGTATATATATATATATATATATATATATATATATATATATATATAGGGGGTTGTGGGTGTGTGCGTGTGTGTGTGTATATATATATATATATACATATATACACACACACAAAAACACACACAGACACACACACACACACACACACACACACGTATAACCGTTACCATTGATATTTAACGCTCTTTTGATGTTTTTTTCCTCCCCTGACACCCCGTGACCTGATATTCTGTCAAGTATTTATATATTTTATAGCATTTGTTGTGTATTACCAATATTGGGAACAAGGATTTAATGTGTATATCACACATTTTCTATAAACTTTACTTTGTATATAAAAAAAAACCCTCCCCTGTGAATCTTAAGATTTATAAATATTTCGTATCTATTTCTCTTCAAAAAGCTGGTTATTTATTGATTTTCAAATTCTCCTTCACTGCACAGTGGTAAAACGTATACGTATAACATTACTCTATATGTTCATACATAAGTACATATATCCATCTGCCAACATCATTAAACTCTTGTATATCTCAACATGTGACCGATTCGATAAAGACGACTGTGGAATATACACGTCTTAAAAGATTTTGAAATCAGTTTATACATATTTTTGTTTTCAGATTTTGTAAGCTACTGTCCAGCGACAGGCGATTTTTACCGTTATAAAAGAATATGTCACCCGCTTTAATCTTGAACGTTATCTATGACGTTGATGGAGCTGACATGGTGGTATCAAGTGATATCAGTTACTAGACAATTAACACTTTTCTATGTACAACTACTATTGCTACATAGCCTATCAAAGCGAAACATGCATCTGCGTGATGACATTGTTATTAAACAGTAGCATCCAGGATGGAAAGCACTAAGATCTTGAGAGAAAGCTAATTGCTTTAATACACGAACTCATAACGCTGACCGAAAAACAATATCGTAGAGAGATTTTTGAGCGACCCAGTATAAATCACAAACACGCTTACTGTCTATAGGTATTATACCGGAGAAGAAGAAAAAAGTACTGTTAAGACAGTTTCCTCGTCTGGAAGATCTGGGACCATTCTGCCCTTAGCTTTGGAATGAAGAAAATATTTCTCCAAATATATTTAAGAGAGAATACTGTGCCAACATCGACGGTAAAACATATAATTGCCTCTGAAACTTTCACCATATCAGTAGGCAAATTAAATAATTTTAAGGCGCTGAAAGATACGCAATAGCTGGATATTACTACTGCCTTTCTGCAGAAAACAATCGATAGTTATTAAGGCAAACAAAACATGCTCTTTTTGTTTGTCTTAATAACTGACGAGATGCCGGAGCAGAATTCTGCCCAGACATCCGAAACTCGGAGTTTTATTATGGCAACCAAATAATTGTTATATATATATATATATATATATATATATATATATATATATATATATATAACAATTATATATATTATATATATATATATATATATATATATATATATATATATATATTATATATAATAATACAAAGAATATATATACATGTATACACACATATATGTACATACTTACATCTACATGTGTATATACATGCATATCAGGGTACAGGACGTTAGAACAATAAACTACAGACAACGGAACGAACATATAGGAAAACGGAAAGCCACTTGGAATATCCCTTCATCAGCTGTCTCTATTCTATCTAGACGTTTCGAAGATAAGACAGAGCGTACTCTAGAATAGTCTCTTCCTGAGTAGTGGATCAACCCACTACACAGAGGATTCCAAGGTGGCAAACACAAACCAAGACAGGAAGAAATGGACAGTGAAAACAACATTCAAAAGCCGTACGGCCAAACGCAAATCTGAGGTAGAACGCTAGTAGTTCGTCTTGCCTTCACAGCGGCTGGAGTGAAAAGAAAGTTGACCACAGGTCACACGAGAGCAGAGAGGATGGTGGAGGGAGGAAGTGGAACAAGGAGGAAGGGACAGAAGGGTATAGCAGTGAAGTAGAGGCCAGGACAGAGGTATAGATAGAAAGATGGAGGAAGACAGATAGATAAATAGATAGAAAGATAAATAGATAGATAGATAGACAGATAGATAGATAGATAGATAGATAGAAAGATAGTCACGTCAGAATATATATATATATATATATATGTGTGTGTGTGTGTGTGTGTGTGTGTGTGTGTATGAATATATATACATGTACATTGATGTGTATGCTTATTATATATATGTATACATACATACATACGTACATACATACACAAGCATATATATGTATATACTTATATATACATATGTGTGTGAGTGTGTGTATAAATGTATGTATATATGTATGTATTTATGTAAGTATAGTAATGAAAAGTATCTGCTTTGTCACTACGAACTATCTACTGTCTTTTTCCGTCGATTTTTCTCCGTATTTTTATAAAACTTTTTTCCAATATTTTATAGCGAGATGTGAAGTACGTCAGGCTGTCATTAATTCCACTGTGCTTATGCTACGTACGTTGCTGATTCTTGCACACCAAGGAATATCGTTAAATTCAGAACTTCTTTTCTGTGTTGAAAGCGGTCCATGCAACAGGAAATTTATCGAAATATTACTAAAAGCCGTATTATCAGTATATCTCAAAACGCTTACAATTATTCGTCTTTAAAATATTTTTTTTTCCACATTTGATTTTGTCTGATTAGAAATCAATTTGAGGTAACATGGGATATACTTGTATGTATGTATGTATGTATGCATGTATGTATGTATGTATGTATGTATCTATGTATGTACATCTCTCACTCATTATACACACACACACACACACACACACACACATATATATATATACATATATATATATATATATATATATATATATATATATATATATATATATATATATATATATATCTATTCACATATATAATAGGATATTATAATATCCTAGATTTCTTAAATTTATAGTTTCCTTCGAGAACAGTAGCATAGAATGCTTAAGATAGATTGACACTACAGACATAATCGATTGCTCAAAATGAAGCGTAAATATCTAATGAAAAGACTAGCTGCAGTTTTTCTGAAATATTGATTTCTATTCAACGAGGAAATAAAAGTGTTGACATTTATTGATGTAGATATCAAAATTTATAACTCGCTTAAACGACATAAATCAAGCATTTTATCCCAATATAGTTTAAAATTTAGACGATATGGATTTAGACCACTAATCGGAAGTCTTTCATCAGCTTACATACTCGTGTGCTAGCATACTATTAATATACCCCACAGGTTCATGAGGTGGTCCAAACCAATTGGCCAGTGTGTTTGTACAAGGGCTTCAACATTTATAAATCGAAAACAACAGTACGGTGTGTCTGGGGTCAATGGCCTTTAGCTGTAATATCAAAATAAGAGTTAAATATATAAAACTGCATGAAAGTTAAAGAGAACTGATATAAATCTAAATGGAGAATGTGGACGAAACTAGAATCTAATATTTATATACACAAATATACATACATACACACACACACACATACACACACGGACACACACACACGCACACACACACATCTATATGTGTGGCGCAGGAGTGGCTGTGTGGTAAGTAGCTTGCTTACCAACCACATGGTTCTGGGTTCAGTCCGACTACGTGGCACCTCGGGCAAGTGTCGTCTACTAAAGCCGATCAAAGCCTTGTAAGTGGATTTGGTAGACGGAAACTGAAAGAAGCATGTCGTATGTATATATATATATATATATATATATATATATATATATATATATATATATATATATATATATATATATATGTGTGTGTGTGTGTGTGTGTGTGTGTGTGTGTGTGTATACATTTGTGTGTCTGTTTGTTCCCCAACATCGCTTGACAACCGATGCTGGTGTGTTTACGTTCCCGTAACTTAACGTTTCGACCATAGAGACCGATAGAATAAGTACTAGGCTTACAAAGAATAAGTCTTGGGGTCGATTTACTCGATTAAAGGCGGTGCTCTAGCATAGCCGCAGTCAATTGACTGAAACAAGTAAAAGAGTAGATATATTTTACTCTTTCGTTTTTCACACTTTCTCTCCTTCTTTTACCTTATCTTCTATTATTTTATCCTATTACTCCTTCGTTTTTTCTCTCTTTCTTCCCCGCTCCTGTTTTTTCTAACTTATTCTATCTCCAAATTTTCCTCCTCCCTTCACAGTTCTCTGTCTGTCACTCTCTTTCCCTCGCTCTTCTTCCCTTGCACATGTGACTCCCACGTGACCGCCGGCCGTCTTTCTTCTTCTAGCTTGTGTTTCTGTCTTTCTCGCCGTTGTAGCTGGTTCAAGGAACACGTGTTCATGTATGTCTCCTGTCCAAGCTTGAGTTACGCGTTCGTCAACACAACATTGTTTAGGATTAGCAGCCCTTCCTGTTTGCTTTTACTATCCTGTTTGTGTTACCAATCTTGACCCTCTGCAAAATTCGAGATTAGATTTAATTTGCTTTGCGGGAGCAACTGTTTTATCGAAAGCATAGCTTGTTGTTAAATGCTCGAAATACGAGGGTAGAAATTCAGCCAAAAACTGGTGAAGGGTCGTTTTTTGTGTTGTTTGTCTTGATTTCCATTCGTGTCTTTCGTTGTTCGAAAAAATAGTTCATATTCCATGTACTCGTACTTCGTGTTTTTTGTTGTACACGTTCGTGTACATATGCATATATATGTATGCATATATATATATGTATATATATATATATATATATATATATATATATATATATATATATATATATATATATATATATATCTATATATATATATATATATATATATATATATATATACGTATATATACGTATATATATATATATATATATATATATATATATATATATATATATATATATATATATATGTATGCATATATATATATATATATATATATATATATATATATATATATATATATATATATATATATATATACGTATAGATATACGTATAGATATACGCATTATTCGTAATAACCATAATTTATTCTATAAATACCTAATTATCATGCATAATCACTGAAGATTAATATAAGTAAAATTCATTTAAAACATTACTTTATCAAAACCTGTAGGAAAACTACCGGTTATACAAACCGTAATCCGTTGCTGCATATGAATTGAAAAATTATATTTGAATTACTTGAATCGTAACATGTAACTTTTGACATACGGGAAAAACTTAGATTCTAATAGATTTCATACTTTTCTAAACAAATATTAACGTTTAATATGTAGTTAAATGATTCGAATCGAGCATTCGAAATCTATCGTTATGTCAGCATATTAGTATTTATCACTTATGTTCTAGCAACCATAATATGTTTTTTGACATATTAATATTATATGATATAGTGGAGGCGCAATGGCCCAGTGGCTAAAGTAGCGGACTCCCAGTCATAGGATCGCGGTTTCGATTCCCAAACCGGGCGTTGTTAGTGTTTATTGAGCGAAAACACGTAAGAGCTCCACGAGGCTCCAGCAGGGGATGGTGGTGAACCCTGCTGTACTCTTTCACCACAACTTTCTCTCACTCTTACTTTCTGTTTCTGTTGTGCCTGTAATTCAAAGGGTCAGCCTTGTCACACCGTGTCACGCTGAATATCCCCGAGAACTACGTTAAGGGTACACGTGTCTGTGGAGTGCTCAGCGACTTGCACGTTAATTTCACGAGCAGGCTGTTCCGTTGATCGGATCAACTGGAACCCTCGACGTCGTAAGCGACGGAGTGCCAACAACAACAAAATTATGTGATATGAAAGGCGCCGATATAGCAGAATAAAATGCTTAGCAGAATGTCGTTCGTCCTTTTATTCTGAATTCAAATTCCGACGGGGCTGACTTTGCCTTTCATCTTTTCGGAGTCGATTCAATAAATACCAGTACATAACTTGAACCGCTGTATTTGTTCTCCTGTTGATTTGATAATTATTGTATTTTCATATTTAAGCTATAATTCAAAATGTAAATAGAATATACGAGTTTTCATACATAGAAGCTTTTGGTACAACGAATCTATACATTCATGCCTGCTTATTCTATGTATGCAAATACATAATTTAAAGTTGATATGTGTTTCTCTTTGTCCGTCTTTGATCTTCACATGAGTTCCTATCACCTGGTGCATCATTAGCAGCTTTTCAAATGTGACAATCCTTTACATTGTAACGATCTCGAGTACGATCTCGAGTGCTTCATACATAGAATTTGGTGTTGCATACTTAAAAACATGAAAGATATTGTCAAGAACACATCGGTTTTGATTATGAGTCTACTCTACCTGAGCTGGCCAGCAAAAACAGTTAACAATTGAATTGTGTATATATATTTATGTGTTTAACTATGTATGTATGCATATATGAGCAGTTACTGCCCAGTACGGTAAATTTAGCAGCTATATTTCTCGTTAATTCCCATTTCCTTGTTAAAATCCACAGATATATAGAGGCGCAGGCGTGGCTACAGACGATGGCGTGACTGTGTGATAAGGAGCTTGCTTCCTAACCACACCGTTCCGCTTTCAGTCCCACTGCGTGGCACCTTTGATAGGTTCATTTTATGATGTCCTTGTGCTGACCAAATCCTTGGAAATAGATTGGCAGACGGAAACTGAAAGAAACCTGTTGTATATATGTATGTGTATTTGTGTGTTCGTATATGTGTGTCTTTGTGTCTGTGTTTGTCTCCCACCATTGCTAATAAGTACCAGGGTTTCAAAAATAAGTCATTGGGTGGATTTGTTCTACTAAAAAATCCCTTCAAGGCGGTGCCACAGCATGACCGCAGTTAAATGGCTGAAACAAGTAAAAAATAAAAGATATTGAAAACACAAAATTAAAAAAAAAACAAAGTATAGAAATGAAGTATCGTTTATCTCCATATGATTATTTCAAAAGTTAATGCAGGAAACACACCGGGATTTTGTAATAATTCTTGAACTAACATCACATAGAAACAAATAATTTGCCAATGCGTGTCTTCCAGTTCACAAACATTCCATTTACTTAAGCCTTGCTACCAACAAAACAGACAAAAAACACCAAAAGAAAAACCGAAAAACATGTCATACAATTACGCCCATCTCATTTTCCTACTAGAATATTCATAGGT
>NC_142928.1:70954771-71027271 GCF_046866305.1 Octopus bimaculoides | reverse complement strand
CGTAAGCGACGGAGTGCCAACAACAACTTATCATTATCCACTAGTCTCATTTCTATCATATGCTTCCTATTGTAGTGCCGAGCGAAGCCCTCTGTGCCTTGGGTATGCGCTGTGGTTTCTTGTGGTGTTCTTCGTTACACTATATTGAAAGTGATTTACGTACAATATGCACGGTGCCTAGTAGTGGTTTGCACCCCTTCTGCTCTTGTGGCAGGTCTCTTTTATTATTATTATTATTATTATTACCACCATCACCATTATTTCTATTATTATTATTATATCCATTTATTATTAAAAGGTATTATTGAATGTTGTTTAGTTTCAACTTTTTCTTGTAGTTGAGATGAGCATAAACATGTAAGGGTTTAAGGGAATGGCAGGAGAAGGTGAGACAGTTTGGTGAATAGATTAAATTTCACAGGTCTGTAAATAGATTCGGCATTCCTGTGCGATGAGGAGACAAAAGCAGTCTCAGACCCTTGGGCTCAGCAGAGGTCAAATGTGTTTACTACTACTAGTGCTCAATAAGAACCCTGAGCTTGGAATTGAAAAGAACCCATTCACTTTGTTCTATTTTTAATGACTGATAGAATATATATAAATATATATATATATATATATATATATATATATATATATATATATATATATATATATATATATATATATATATATATATATATATATATATATATATGTATATATATATATATATATATATATATATATATATATATATATATATACATATATATATATATATATAATTGATTTCCTGAATTCTTGAATTTCTGAATTGTTTAGGAATTTGTTTAATAAAGACTTTAGTAAATTATTATTATTATCATTATTAATATTATTATTATTATTATTATTATTATTATTATTATTATTATTATTATTATTATTATTATTATTATTATTATTATTATTATTATTGCCTTTGCACAGCTTCTAACGCTGGAGATGTACTATAGTGTCAGCTGTTCACTAGCAGTGGACTAAGGTCTTACCATCTTACTTTCGAGCACCTTGCGGAGTATTCGAGCGGTTCCAATCAGTGCTGTTTTCTGCAAGTGCTCCACCCTTATTGCAGCCCCTATTTGTTCCACGTACTTCACGAGATTTTTGCTCACTGTTCCCAGGGCTCCGACAATTATTGGGACTACTGCTACCTTTTTCATCGACCAAAACTGCTTAACTTCTCAAGCTAACATGTCATATCTCTTGACTTTTCTTTCTTCCTTATCGCATACCTTGTCAGCTGGGCATGATACATCTATGATCAAGCATAGTTTGTTTCCTTTCTCAATTAAGACTATGTCTGGATTCCTATTGTCTATCTCATGGTCGCACTGAATCATGAAATCCTATAGGATCTTCGCATTTCTCTTTTCGACGATACCTTCAGGTTTGAGGTTGCACCAGCTATTTGCTCTGTCAAGTCCATACTTGTTGCAAAGTGTACAATGGACAAGCCTGGCTATATTGTCGTAGCGTCTCTTATATTCTTTCTGGGCTAGTGGCGTACAGTGGCTGGTAATATGCCATACGTTTTCACCGTTTTGTCCACAGATTCTGCACTTCTTACTTTCTCTGTGTTGTCTACTTTGTGCTTTATGCAGTTTTTTCTTAGTGTTTGCTCTTGGGCAGCACGGATTAGAGACTATATTTCCGGTTTTAAATCACTTTTAGTCATCCATTGTCATCTTTTTCTCCGTCTGTCTAATCTTCAGTATATCATTGAAAATGATCATGCATTCTTTTCTTTACCCACCTATTTTCGGTTTCATTCGTTTTCAATTTCTTGTACAGTGCTTTATCTTTGCAATCTTTCATCCCACACAAGCCTGATCTTCTTACGTCTAATAATTGCGGTTCTGTGACATTTTTTTTACATACCATATTATGTTGCTTCCTTCTGCTCTAATGCTGTGTTCGCATCCAATAAGTAATTTTCCCCCTCTTTTTCTTGGTACATACAGTCTGTGTCACTTTTTGGGTGGATTGACCCATATCTAGTTAGCAACTTACTTCTCTTTCTGTCTAAGCTGTTTAGTTCGTCTACTGTCCATATGATTACCCCTTCTTCATATCTAAGACTTGAAACCGCCCAGGTGTTGATACTTTTGATCTTATTCTGACCGTTTAATTTCGACTTAAGGATCTCTCTCAGTCTGCGCAAGTACTCCACCTTAATTTTTTCTGTCATTTCTTTCTCCACCAGTTTATCCATTTCCAAAATCCCCAAGTACTTATAGCCGTCTCTTCTTTCTGCTTCGTAACCTCCCCCGAAGGTATCGTTTGCCCGTTCATACATTTGATTTTGCCATTCTCTCTCTCTCATTATTATTATTATTATTATTATTATTATTATTATTATTATTATTATTATTATTATTATTATTGTTGTTGTTGTTGTTGTTGTTATTATTATTATTTTATTGTAGTAGCAAGGTCGGTATTATTACGTACCAGTAAAATATTGCCGTAATTGTTGTAGCCTGATCCCATGCCTTAAAATTGCTAGCTTTGTATAAAGTGTAAAATGCATAGGCGCAGCTGCATAGTAAGAAGTCCGCTTCGTAAACAGATGGTTTCGGGTTGAGTCCCCTGCGTGGTATATTATGCAATTGTCTTTTACAGCAGCGTTGTGCCGAATTTTGCATTGTGGGTGAATTTGTCAGGAGGACACTTAGAGACATCCGTCGTATATATATATATATATATATATATATATATATATATATATATATATATATATATATATATATATTATAAAATTCTATAAATGTTTGTCTTTATGTTTTTCTTTGTAACCCACCACCACTTGACAATCGGTTTTGGTTTCTTTTATAATGTGGTAGTTCGGCAAAAGAGGCGGATAGAATAAATATAAGATGTTAAAGGATACATCCTGGGATTGATGTATTCGACTATATCTTGTTGTTGCTATTAATATTATTAAGATTTTATTATCTTCCTTTTTCTATAATCACCATCATTATGGCGGCGAGCATGCAGAATCTCTAGTACGCCGGGCAAAATGATTAGCGGTATTTCGTCAGTGTTTACGTTCTGAGTTCAAATTCCACTGAGATTGACGTTGTATCGACCCCAGTGTATAACTGTTACTTATTTATCGACCTTCGATCCTCGAAATTGGCGGCCTTGTGTCAAATTTTGTAACTATCTTCATCTTTTAAATCATCATATCATTTTACTGCGGATTTCGACTAAGGCAACAAAATCTTCCTCAATCTTTTCACGTTGCTTTACATGTGGAAGCGTAAAAAAGAAAATTATATTTTGAGTTATACATTACTTCAGAACACTTAACAAACAATTTGGAATATTTATATCTACTTGGGCCAGACCTAAGAATCGGTCTCCTAAAATATTCTAATTTCATCCTGGCGCTTAAATCTAATGCAAAATACGTCTTCCAGTTTTCTCGGATCCACCTCTCGGCATGAATAAAGAAAACAAAACGAATGAACCACCAACCAAAGTAAACAAATAGTAAAACTTATGTTGATGGCACTCCGTCGCTTACGACGTCGATGGTTCCAGTTGATCCGATCAACGGAACAGCCTTCTCGTGAAATTAACGTGCAAGTGGCTGAGCACTCCACAGACACGTGTACCCTTAACGTAGTTCTCGGGAATGTTCAGCGTGACACAGTGTGACAAGGCTGACCCTTTGAATTACAAGCACAACAGAAACAGGAAGTAAGAGAAAGATGTGGTGAAAGAGTACAGCAGGGTTCACCACCATCTCCTGCCGGAGCCTCGTGGAAATTTAAGTGTTTTTGCTCAATAAACACTCACAACACGCGGTCTGGGAATCGAAACCGCGATCCTATGACCGCGAGTCCGCTGCCTTAACCATTGGGCCATTGCTCCTCCACAAGTCAAAGTTATACTAATGAACGAACAAACAAGAAACAGAAACTAAAAAGAAAATACAAATCAAGAAACTTCACAACAAAAACAGCAGCTACTACTACTACGACTACTACTGAGGAAAACTAACTTAACATATGTTGATATTCAACGAGCTAAACGGTAATGCTTTCAGTTTCCTCCCACCAAATCCACTCACAACACGTTGGTCACCTCCCAGGCTGTAGGAGAAAACATTTGCCCAAGATACCACACGGTCACATCTTGGGCAATTATATTCTACTACAATCTTAAATTTTATTTCAGGTTGCTGAATATATAAATTTGAAAGTGTATTTTCCGGATTTGAAGTCACAAATGGCTGCATCAACACGAAAGGATACGCAGAATTTACTGCGTTGATTAATTTATCTCCAACCACACGTACACGCACACACGCACACACACACACACACACACACACACACACACACACGCATACACTAGTGTAACGTTCATTCATAATCTACCACTCAATACGCACTCATACACACAAATATAATATCCATTAGTATATTATTGAAATATATAAAACAAATATCTGATGTATTCCTATACTGTATGTAATTGATATTTATATAATATGAAGACAGGATGTTTTAAAATTGAATTTTAAAAGCTTCTGTAATGGATTAGTGAAGACAAGTAAGGAGCACAATTGTATAAAGGTAATATAAATATGCATTTCAATCTATCAATATTGTGGAATGCCTTATCTTAAATTTTATACAAAAGTCAATATAAAATATATTTCTAAGGTTTCAAAGCAACAATGTTCATAAAATATATTACGCTGTTAAAGTACTTTACATTCCGATCTCCTTAGGCTTTTTCTCTATCAAATAATGCGCAGTTATATTTGGAGCATAATCTTACTATAATAGACGTTATGTCAGTCTGTCTTTCCATCTGTCTGTCTATCTGTCTGTCCTCTCTTCATGGTCAAACGGTTGGACCAATGGTCATGATGTTTTTTCAGTATTATGAAGGAAGGTTTTAGCGAAAAAAAAATGTGAAAAACTATGATTAGTTAGTGGATATTGAGTTTTGTGCTAATGAATCACCTTTGATGCGTTTTTGTTAAAATTCTGGTGACGAGGTTTAACTCTGGATTCCACCCCATTGTAGTTCGTGAATTTAGATGGCTTAGATTTGCGATAATACCCCTTTATTTCCCATCGAAGATGTGTAGATTTACTATCTTACAGTAATGGACGTTAAAAAATTCACCGACCACGAGTAACTCTGAATTTTTATCGTACAACTCGTTGCACCATCGTAGATACGAATCGAGTCGCAAGGACGGTTAATAGTGAAACTAAATTGGACAAAGTGTGTGTCAGTATACAGTGTGTGTGATTATTTAGTAGTTATTGAAATGTGTCAGTCTCGAGCAGGATCCAAAACGGCTAATCAAAGCGGACTGTCGCTTACATCTCACTTTTGTCAATTAAAATAACCCATGGTACCAGAACATCCAGACATTATTCATATAGCACAGGTAAGTCTTAGTTTGATCTGTTGTAATCCTCAAGCTCCGCTCGCGCATTCACAGCAAACAAGACACAGGGCCAGATTTCAGATCGTGTAGCTGTATTTTTACCCACGCCGATATTTACACACGGCCAGTAGAACCGCTATGAGTAGAACAACGGACTCCAGTGATTTGAAAATTAGCGTCGACCGAACAGAAAATATCGTCTATTAAAAAGCTTTGTAATCATATTGATTTGTCGAAAGGAATATGATTCATAATATAAATAAGTTTGTGAACTTTGGATGTAAACTAGTGTAAACAACTAAAATAAAAGTATATCTAAATAACATTTTTTCCTTAAATTTGTTTATGTTGCGGTCGAAGAAGCACCGGCTTTCCTTAGGAGTAGTCCACATAACTGTTCGACACACAAGCTGGGAGTCTATTTCAGTTTGTGAGCGAATCGTCATCACATGTCAGTCGCAAACACATGTCATATAACTGAAATAAAATGCTGTATCACCAACAATGATGTGATTTCTCTAAGACATCATCCAGTAATCTAGCAAGTCCATTTTCACATTTCTCAATACATATTGTTGTTATGATTTCCCTCCCTCATTTAATGTCTCCGTCGTAAATGGGTAGATTTGCTAGTATTTACTAATTTGCGTAAGATTATATTCATACTGGCGTACGAATACACATCTGAACGCACATAATGTATATGTATTGACATGTACCTGTTTATTTGTTGATCTCTGCTTAATTTTGACGATTGCTTATAAAGTAATTGAAATGTACGCATATGCATGCTTTTATATAGGCTGTGTAGAAAAAGTTTGCTTCCCAACGACATGGTTCCGGGTTCATCTCACTACATGGCAACTTGAGCGTGTGTGGACCCCAGCTGACCAACACTCAGTGATCGGATTGGAAAGATGGAAACTGAAAGAAGCGTGCCGTATATATATATATATATATATATATATATATATATATATATATATATATATGCGAGTAAAAATAAATACAAAAAAGGTGATTTTTTTGTATGATTGTGTATAGAGGAATATATTATTTTGTTTAAAAGAATTCCAGCACTGTCTGTTTTTTATGTTTTATTTATATTCCTGCAGAACCAATGTTGTGTATAGAATATGGAATATACAATATATAAAATAAAATAAAATAAAAATGGATGGCACCATGAAATAAAGTATTGAATGTAGATGAAATATTTAGTGTTCAATATAAAGGATCAAATATATAAATATAAATATAAATATATAAAGGCGACTCGAGTTTCAGGGCTATTTCCCTTCGTCATGGCCGGTATGACAGACTAGTCTGTTAAAGTCTGTCATACCGGCCATGACGAAGGGAAATAGACCTGAAACTCGAGTCGCCTTTATATATTTATATTTATATTTATATATTTGATCCTTTATATTGAACACTCAATATTTCATCTACATTCAATACTTTATTTCATGGTGCCATTCATTTTTATTTTATTTTATTTTATATTATATATTGTATATTCCATATTCTATACCTCACATTGGTTCTGCAGGAATATAAATAAAACAAAAAACAGACAGTGTTGGAACTCTTTTAAACAAAATAATATATATATATATATATATATATATATATATATATATATATATATATATATATATATATATATATATATGCGTATAAGAAGTGATGACCAATAAGTGGACATCCAATATGCTAAAAAGAGGTCATCGGTAGAACTGTACGCACGTCAAATTTTATGAAGAGAATTCGTGTATAGTTCTGCAATTTATATTGATTTTAGAACGATTGTGCTGATGAACCACGGACGATTTTACGTAAGTAAAAAAGTTGAAGGCGAAACCGGTACACGATTAATTCTTTATTTTGTATATTTTTCATTTTGTCTTTCCCGCTTATGCTCTGGTGTTTGCTGAATTTTTTTTCTGGCGAACACTATTTTTCTTTGTGGTTTGGTCGTTGATGACCTCTTTCTAGCATATTGGATGTCCACTTAGTAGTCATACCTTCTTATACGCATGTAATACAATTTTTCTGAATTGTCAGATTTTTTATATGCTAGACCACTGGTTTTAAATTGAAATTAATATTCAATTTATCACCCTCAGTATGTAAATATATATAAATAGGCGCAGGAGTGGCTGTGTGGTAAGTAACTTGCTTCCCAACCACATGATTCCGGGATCGGTCCCACTGCGTGGCACCTTGAGCAAATGTCTTGTACTATAGCCTCGGGCCGACCAAAGCCTTGTGAAAGAAGCCCGTCGCATATATGTATATGTATATATATATATATATATATATATATATATATATATATATATATATATATGTTTGTGTGTCTGTGTTTGGCCCCACCAACATCGCTTGACAACCGATGCTGGTGTGTTTACGTCCGCGTAACATTAGCGGACATCCTTTCGAGGTCGATAAATTAAGTACCAGTTGCGAACTGGGGTCGATCATATCTACTGGCTCCCTCCCCCAGAATTTCGGGCCTTGTGCCGAGAGTAGAAGACAATAAAGTGTAAATCTAATTTTAGTATGTTAAGAAAACCTCTACAAGTTCGAGTTGCCAGGTACTAACTTTAATATCTCTGAACACACAAATTTTGAAATTTGCAAACTTGTATTTGACAAACATAACACGTACAGGAAACTTATTGCAACGAAAACCTTCAGATTTCAAATCACAAACTGTGCCATTTTGAAATGCTACGTATTTTCCTTTATGAAAATTAGCATTCTCAAACAATATATGCCTGTGCGTTTATATGCATATGCATATATATGTACACGCATGTCTGTAGGCATGTGAATTGTGTAGATGAGGTCAGAACAGTATCGGGGAAGTATTTTTCGCTACGGTCAAGAGAATATTGGAAAAGGGACCTTGCAAGTCTCCAATCTAGATGGAAAAGCATTGTAGGAAATGAAAGAATATATCTTTGTTTATAAAAGAAATTTGTTTACCTTAATTTTGAAAAATTAAAAGAAGTATAAAAAATCCACATTATGTATTGCAGGAGCCAATATCTATTTATGCATACATGCCTACAACTACGAAGTTTCAACTGACCAGTTAAGTAAACATTAGTTTAATATAGCGATCAAACAGTCAATGATTTGATTTGTCAGGAGGTTCATTTCGATGACATTCCTAACCGCATCAGTTATGTGCACTTGTTATTCTTGGTTATACTTGATGTGAGATACGACTGATTGTTCAAACGATTGATGAAACAATCGGGTATTAAGAGGTTAGTTACTTAACTAATTGCCTAATAATTATTCAAAGGAGTATAATAAACCATTACCTGAGTTGTTACTATTAAAATGCTCCTAAGATAAATATATGCAATTATATATATAAGTATACATGTGGGTTTGTGGGTGTGTGTGAGTGTGTGTGTGTGTGTGCGCGCGTGTGTGTGTGCCTGTCCTTGTTTTCTTTGTGTCGTCTATCTGGATGTTTTGCGTTCTTGTCCCATTGTATATTATTCACACACACACACACACACACACACACACACACACACAAACACACACATAAACTCTCTCTCTCTCTCACACACACACACACACACAAACACACACATAAACTCTCTCTCTCTCTCACACACACACACACACACACACACACACACACACACACACACACACACACACACACACACACACATATATATATATATATATATATATATATATATATATATATATATATATAGCGGTGTACGTACACTTTGGTCTCTTATATTTAAGTATACATTTTTCTAAATCTTGTAAGACTCTATTCTTTCTTTCTATCAGCCCTTTCACTCTTATTCGTTCATTCCACTCTTCGTTCTTTCGTTCCCCCTCTCTCACATTTCCTTGCCTTCTCTTCTTGCTCACTTTCCTTCCACTTTTCATTTCACTGTGTCCCTGACATTTTTTCTCGCCCCTCCTTAATTATTTTGTCCCTCTGCCTCTACCTCTCCCTCTTCTCTTCCCACGTGACCGGCGTTCGACCAAGTGTGATCTTTATTTCTTGGGTGGCCGTTGTCCGTGCAACATCAATATTCCTCCTTGTGCCTGTGAAACCTTGTATCCCTGCCGTAAGGCTTTATTTCCAAATACACCAGCTTAATTTAATTCGTCTTTAGTCGAAAGACACCTGTTGTTATGTCCTGTTATTATTTTTGTTGTATTCGTGTAACATTGTTCGTTTTTTTTTTCGTCCTTGTTTTTGTATACATTCGCTGCTTTCTTCCAAGGAATCTAATGCTCTTAGCTTAGTTTTTCCTTAGCTTATTTTTTCTTGCTTAAGCAGATTGGAGCGAACACGAGTATAACCAGCTGAAATTGCAAAGATAATCTGGAACTCGACTGAGGAAAGAAAACTCCGAATGACCTGTCCTTGTTTTCTTTGTATCGTCTATCTGGATGGTTTGCTGTCCCTTTCTTGTATCACCTAACTGTCTGGATGTTTTGCGTTCTTGTCCCATTTTGTATTATATATATATATATATACAGAAGCGCAATGACAAGAATCATAGAAACGTAACGAAATCAGCAAACGATATGCAACTGCATATACACTTAGTACATTGTAACACACCATGGTCTTTGGCAACCTGAAATCACGGTTGATGTGCAGTTAAGCAATTAATTGCCTTGTTGGCCGCAAAATATTCTGTGAAAGTTATCCTTTCGGGTGAGCTATCTAACGTCTCATGCGTCAACGTGTAAGCCTTGCAAATGTATGCACTTGAGGCGCTTATATTTCCACTTATCATTGATAATGTTTAATACAGAGGTGCGCTAATACACTTTTTGTTTACCTCAATGAAAATGAAGCTGCAGCGCTAACCTTGGAAAGGAACATTTGAGCCTAAAGAATTACACTTGTTTCTCATCTTCAGTTTAGTTGTAATCAACATGGTTAGGTTAATATTTAATTATCTTCTGTAATTTGTTCCTAGATAGGATTGATCATGATTTTAGCGTTCGCTAAATATTATTGACTTCTATTTTGCTACTTTCTTTGCTATGACATTATGTGCATGAATGTATCTGAAAGTAAATTCCCTTAACATGTCATTATATCCACATATATCGTTGGTACCTCTTGTTTACTGTCAGATATGAGGAAGCTGTATCTGTCAAGAACATCTTCAACTCCGCTAAAGACAGCAAAGAAAACATTAAAACTTAATTAACTGTCGGAAAACTTCCTACTATTAATTCTTCGGTATAGGTTGCAGTGAATACCAGAGTCCATTTATTCACAATTTGAGGATATATCTCATATTAGCAATGATTTTCATATGGCTTGCCTACGGTCATGAATAATGAGGGACTTAAGAGACATTCAAATTATGATAGCTTGTATAAGCCAAAGATTTATCAGTACAGTTACATCTTAAAGATACTAGAGATGTTATAAAAGAAATGGGTCAATTTATTTTGCAAATCTTTCTTTATTTCCGTTGAAAAGCGTTTCAAAATGAAAACCAAGTCAACTTTCAATACTGAATTACGTCATTGTAACTATCAGAGATTAAGTACCAGCATACAATATTATTTCTATATTATTAAATGGTGCATCTTCAATTCGGTCATTATTTTGCTTCTTTTACTTTCTAGTTTCGTTAGTTCATTTACAATCCAATTAGGAATATTGTAGCTGTAACTTATAATTGGGAAGGCTAGATTGTTCACACCTATTATCTTGCTTTTCGCATTGAGCTCTGTTTAAAGTATTAATCTAACTCGTTTATAGTATTCCTTTGTTATCTTCTCTTCCATTTATGTATATTGTACAGTATCTTGTTCATTGATTCCTAAGTATTTGTATGTTTGGCTTTGGTCTAATTCTCTTATTTCGTTTGCTTTATCTAATGTGATATTGTTACTCTTAAGTAGTGTTCCTGTTTGCAAGGCTTCTTTTTCTAATCCGAATTTTTCTAATCTGAATTTCTCTTGTTTATCTCTTTGGCAAATCCATGCACTATCTATAGTGATGTTTCCAGCTGTTTGTCATTTGCAGCAGACAATTTTAGATCATCGATATACAAGAGAGGGTTGTGTGTTTTGCCGGAGCAGTTGTACACACATCCAGTTGTGTTCAGCATCTGAGATAAAGGCGTCAGTAACAAGCAGAAAATGAGTAGAGATAGTGTGTCTGCTTGGAATATTCTTCTTTGAATGGGGATGGCTTTAGTTCTTATGAGTCCCTGTTTTGTCTGGAGTTGTAGTAATATTTGCCATTTATCTAGTGTTTCCAAGATCCATATGTGGGGAATACAGTCAAAAACCTTTCGATAATCGATCCAATCATGCTTGGACCCTTGTTTTTCTTTCGGCTGTCTTCAGTTATGGTTTTATTGATCAATAATTGATCTTTGCATACATATGACCCCGTGCAGCATCCCTTCTGCCCTTCTGGAAACAGGTTGTTTTCTTCCATTCAGTAGAAGCTGTTGGATATTATGTACATTTAAAAGTATTTTTGCACTGTTTACAGCTTAAAATATTTTGGGGATTGCATAGACATTATTTTTCGTAGGACATTATTATTATTATTATTATTATTATTGTTCAGTAGTTTTATTTTTATAACGTGCTTTCACTTCACTACCGAGCGCAGCTCTGTGCGCCTTGGGTATGTGCTGTGGTTTGCTGTGGTGCTCTTATGGTTACTGTATTGAAAGTCTTTTTGCGTAGGATGTGTGCTGTGCCCAGTAGTGCAATTTTCTGTATGTTATATATATTTGTAAGTCCTTATTATTATTATTATTATTATTATTATTATTATTATTATTATTATTATTATTATTATTATTATTATTTCGTTTGCTTTTGCATTACCAAGACGGATGTTCTAGTCATTTAGGGTTTTAGTTGTTTCTTAACTCTTTATAAAAAAAAAGCGACTTTTAAAAGATACAAACCATTTTCTGCCTAAATTGGCCGGGGTTCTAAGGAACAGGATAGTACTATTTTGTTCCACCTCTCTGGAGTGGAATTTCCAAAGTTTTCATTCAACTTAACCATTTATGCAAGAATGGAGTTACAGATGTTGGGTTTACGAAGGCTGAAAGTCCCATTGTGATCCCAATATGTAACCGTAGCAGCAGGAGCAGCAGCAGCAATAAGAACAACAACAATCAGAGACAAATAAAAACAAAACCACTAGTACTGTTACCACTCGAGATGTAGATGTTACCTCAACAAAACCACGAGCTACAAAACAAAAAATATTGTTAGAAAAACAAAAGGTATGAACAGTGACAATGCGCACGCAATTTCACCCTCATTACTATATGTACCATTACCACAGCAATAAATTGGAGCGTTCTCAAAATCAGTCGCAATGGCGTAGATGACACGTGTACAAAATGGGAACAACAGCAACAACAACAACAACAACAACAACGGCAACAGCGAAAATAACACTAAAAATGAAAAGAGCGAAAATAAGAGAATTTAAGACAAAAGTATCTGCCAATGCACTCAGTATAACCTTGACCTCCACCATGAGTATTGAAACGAACAATACTAACAACGCCATTACCCCTGCTAGTAAATCGGTGGGTTCACTGAAGCGTGTTGAATGAAGGAATAAGTTTATTGCTACAGGATTTGGAAAATGCCAGACATTTCCTTTAGAAGAAGAAAGGACAGGGTCCTTAAGCATATCACAAATCACAACAGATTCACAAGCCCCCCCCCCACACACACACACACACACACATACACACACAGAGACGAGTATATTGAAAAGTGGAAAATACAACATTTTGTAGCTCTAAAGCGTGAAGTCTTTGCAGTTATACTGGTTTTATTTGACCGCAATGTGATAACAATTAAGATGGTCAGTATACTACCAGAAATAGATGTCTGCTGGCTAGTTGCAGCCTTTTGTGCGATACGTAAGAAAACGAACATATTCAAAATCCACAATCTCCAAACTGAAAAAGAAAAAAGTGGTCCGTCTCGGTGATGAAGCTATTTATCTAAACAAATCCAGAGGTCATAGAGCTTTCCACACCTGATCAATCTACCAGGTGATCTGTCTGTGTTTTTCACGGTCAAAGGCCTTAGCCAAAATATTACTTATGTTGTGACATAAACCATCAAAACACCCGCAGTCCACGACAAAGGCAGAGGGAAGGGAAACTGATTATTGTCGAAGATGGTATTGCCACAGAAGTCACAGAGACTGTAACATCAATACAAGAAGCAGCGGCCACACCCTCGGTTGCAACAAATCCAACGAGAGTAACAACAGTAAACGGAACCACATCGACAACATTCGCAACATTATAAACGTTATATTATATAACATGCCCCTCCCCACTTCATATATGTAAAATATATCAAGCATCGATGACGACAAACAGGAACAGTAGAAAGATGTTCCCGTACGAAGGCATAGAAAGAAGGAAAGGATAAGCAAATCTGCCGACTAGAACGCTGGGAGATTGACGTAAGGATAAACCTTCACTGCATGAAACCAAAAACAACGCCACTTCCACCATCATCTCTAACAACGGTAATAAGACTACCATCAGCAATCACAACACCATTACCTCCGCCATCAGAGACAGCACCAGCACTGTAATTACCACAACAAACACAAAAGCATTTTAATCTATACAAACACCAAAGAAAAAAGAACACGTGCAAATAGAACAAAGAAATATCAGTTATACGGCCATAGACACAAACAACAAAATGATAATTATTTGCATTTGACAGATATTTGTCCTCATCTTGTTTATTGTTAACACAACGCTTCAGCTTCATCAGGTGTCTTCGGGAAAGTTCGGACCTGGGTTCTCATTCCTATGGTATTTTTCGATGTTGTTATTATTATTATTATTATTATCATTATTATTATTATTATTATTATTATTATTATTATTATTCAGGGCACTGCCTGGAATCGAACTCGGAATCTTGGGGTTAGTAGCCCGCGTTGTTATGGAGTGAAATTTAGGGCTTATGAATCTAATATTTTCCTTTCCTTCCTTAATATCGGTTCCCATATGCTATTCATATCTGCACTCGGTCTGCTTAGGAGGTTGTTGTGTCCTAGCATGTGTGCTGCTTCTTTTAGTTTTCGTATTTTCCAGTGTTGTTTTCTGTCTATTATTTTAACTTCATCCCACAGGGGAAGGTGGTCTCCATTTTTCCATACACGGTCAGCTATACCTGCTTTATCAATATATCCTCGTGTCACAGCTTTGCGATGTTACTCTACCCTTATTTTGAGGTGGCGGTATGTTTCGCCTTTGTATAACCTACCACAGCTGCATAGGATGGAATACACGCAATTTTTCGTCATGTTCTCTTCTCTCGGTGGTTTTACTTGAAGGAGATATTTGCGAAGTGTTGTATTACTCTTGAATACTGTCCTGATGTCATATGGGCCGCATATCTTTTGTATCTTTTCGGAAAGGCCTTTCACATAGGGTAGACAGACTGTGGGCAGTTTATTGGTTTCATCCTCCCTTTTCTTCATAATTGGAGTGGATAGTATACTTTTGGTGTAGTTGTTGCTTAACAGATTGTTACTGAGCTTGATCATTTCTTCGTGGTGGGTATCACGATCGCTACTTACATTCTTTGCTCGATGTTTTAGGCACTAAGTAATCCCTCTCTTTACACTGTATGGATGATGGGAATTGAAGTTGATGTATCGTTCAGTAAAGGTCGGCTTGCGGTATACGGATGTCCTGAATCCATACTTGTTGCGTGTTATTAATACGTCGAGGTATGCTAGCAAATTATGTTTTTCCTTTTTCATTGTGAACTGTATGGATGGCTTTATTGAGTTCACGTGATCTAACAGCACTTGGACATCTTCCTGGTGCGGCCAGAATATAAAGGTGTCATCAACATATCGCAGTCATAGGGTTGGTTTTAGTGGTGTCAAACGTAAATAATGTAAATGATGTACATAATTCCTTATCTCTTAAATATAGAACTGAACAATATAATCATTCAACACATAGTGACTACATTACACCAACAAATAAACTAACAACAAGGTTAAAACACTAAAACTAATGCAAGAAACTAAAATAAAAGTATATCCACGCACTTGTAAATTTCCGAATATTAGTTAACGAAAGATTACTGAAAAAATTACCCACATCTAACAGGAGGAATGGATCGATGTCTTTTCAGAATAAGAAAAGTGACTCTTTTCACTTTCCATCCATGGGGTCAGTTTCGCCTTAGAAGGAAGACTATCTGCTCAACAATCATAGATAAACAGCATAGATGCCATGATCAGCAGAGAGACTAGAATCTTCCCGAGATATGTGATCTTCGTCAGCAACAATAGTGCATCTGCAAATCGGACGCAAAAAGATGACACGTCAATGTGTTGTTTCGAAAAAATATGGACTCGTAATTTGTGACCCAAAAGCATGTCGCTTTTGCTGGATGGTACCTGAAGTGAAGTTCATAATTTCGTAGCTGTAGGAGACAACGTCCTGTTAAGAACTGGGTCAGATCTTTTAGGCGTCTTGTGTGTATTTCTTGGAAACATACCGTTCTTTAATTCTCACTGTAGTTGAAACAGCATCCTCAATACGTAATTTGTGCTGATAGCATAGATTTCAGGACTTGAAAAAAGTGTGACCAACATGCTCCGACGTTTCCATCTTTTTGATAGGCACCGGCCGTATCTCCCGACCACGACAATGTGGAGACGATCGAATCGCATTAGAAGGGATGCATTCCACTGTTCAAGTACTCCATTTCCTGTTACCATCTGCTGCATAGACGACTGGGCGGGGAATGCCTGATACTATGCTGAGACTGCGATTTCTCTAGCGATTCAGTGAACAAGTATTGTAGTTCTTTACCAGACTCTTTTCCCCCAGCTCGTCTTTTTGACAGAACTAAAGTTTTGGTTTATGCAAAGGCCGAGAGAAAACACTTCGCATTTGGAATGCTGTTAATCCAAGCAGATCTCTAAAAGATCAGTCTAATTTGAGGACTTACGTGTCATCTATATCTGAGCGGATGGAGTATACAATTTTTATCTAACTAGTGGCCTTGGCGAAACAAATTGTGAGGCGGATGAGACAGAAAGTGCTGAAGAAATGCCCCTTCCTCTTTGGCCAAGTCCTCACGATTTTTTATGCTTTACCTGGGAAGAGAAGTGGGTGGAGATGACAGTGCTGCTTCCAGTAGCTTAAAGTTGTCTTTCTTTTCAGTCTTTATCAAGATCTTGATAAAATTCAGTGGAAAACCTGTGCGTTGTGTGCTATGTAGAGTCTATAACAATATTCTGCCATTACTATTATCTGTCCGTCCATCAAAATTCTGACCAACGAACATTAAAGATTACTCAACAGTATAGCTTTCGTTGGGGCACAGCGAGATTAAGGAAACAATAGTACAAAGTTTTTGTTAATTGCAAAGCAAGATGAAACTCGCTAAAAAATCCTGCATCAAAGGGAAATATTATTTTTATTCTCACATATTATTGGCTTCGAACTTTGGCCCAAGGCCAGTAAGCTCAGAAGCGGGGATAAGTCGATCATATTGACACTCGGAGCTCAACAGGTAATTATTTTATTGACTGCGAAATGATGACTATAAACACATACTATAAAGACAGATGAAACATCACTGAGCATCTTGCTCGGATTGATAATGATTCTGCCTCCTCACCACTTTATCCTCACATATTGAGCATTGATTTGTATTGTTGAAAACGCCTTTTAGTTTCCTTTTGCACGAGTAGAATGAATTATGTTTCCATGAACGTCATGTTGATATTTGGAAAGTGTGAGAAATCTGATAAGCATGCGAAATGGTTTTTGTTTTATTGGATATTCACTTAATCTGCACACATGTCATTTAGGTTCCCACACCAACTCGGATTATATATTTTTGGAGAAAAAGCAGTATCTAAGTAGACTTTCAATTCCATCTAGACGTTAGAACACTAAAACTCTCTCAGGGCTGGGATCAATATATATTTTAGATTATTTTTCTAAATATATAAACGTAAATCTCACTTTCTGAATCTCTCTCACACATGTAAACACACCTATACGTACATAAATACACACACACTCACACACACACAACTATATATTATGTATGCACATATGTACGTATGTATGTGTGTATGTATGTATGTATGCATGTCTAGGTATGTACTGACAATTGTGATTGTAATTGTATGCAGTTACTGTTAGTATTCACACTTAGAAACTCACAGAAGAGCCCATTATTATACATAAGTTAGACCACACACACACACACACGCGCACACACACACACACACACACGCACACACACGCACACACGTGCTTGAGTTTGTGTATGTATATATATATATGTGCGTGTGTGTGTGTGTGTGTGTGTGTGTGTGTTTGTTTGTATATATACAAACGTATGTGTTGTTTATGTGTATATGGGTATGTACTTTCTGAACGGTATTTTTGTGACTGTGTTTACACGCAGATAAAGACAATATTTACAGAAGTATAATTATATTATTTAGTGTTTTCCATTTCGCAAAATTTATGTTTTTTATAAGTTACAGCAGAAAACACGAAGCAATAACACGATTTATTTGAAAGATGTAATATCTCATTGAACTGTATTTTTGTGTTGTAAAAGATGTAGAAATTGACTTCAGTTTCGCGTGGCTATAAACATATTAGCAGCGTATTATGATCAAACTCTTTGAACTATGAGATTACATTTGACAGAGGATTTTGGTAAATTACACAGATTTCCTGTCCGGACAATCTAATATTTTATTATTCTGTTGGAAAGAAAGATTAATCACCGGCACTCCTAAGGATATTAATAGACATTAATGTAGGTCTGACGTTGTCAAGGTACTTACATCACGTTAAAGCAACTTGTCTTCTTTAATATACATATAATTATATAATGTAACGTTAATCTACTGTTTGATATGAATTACTTTTAAGTTCCGATATATTTCTGTAAAAGATTACTATTTGCTGAAGCCTGTGTATTGATGTTTATAACATTTTCGTTATTGATAACGTAGTTAATATCTGTGTTATGGAGTAATGTGAAAATGAATGGAGATTCAAAATAAATTGCTGTGTTTGTGAATTTTTATTTCTGTTAAAAAAAAGTGTGTACTGCAGAAAAGGAAATAAATGAACGTGTCTTTTTAAATTGATCTTTCATTTTATCTTCATTTACAACAGAAGCATGTAATTTCAAGAGAATACATTGGTGTAAGCGCATTGAATTTGTTTCATTCCGCAATGGTAATCATAAAGCTGTCTCAGATGTAGTGGCCGAATACCACCAGACTAGGATAAACTATCCTATCATCAATATATATATGTCTATATCTATCTATCTATCTATCTATCTATATATATATATATATATATATATATATCCAAGGGAAAGGCAAAGGGGCCGACACAGCTTGGCATCAGTGACGTCGCAACTCATTTCTACAGCGGAGTGAACTGGAGCAACGTGAAATAAAGTGTCTTGCTCAAAAATACAACACGCAGCCCAGTCCGGGATTCGAACTTACAACCTCACAATCATAAGCTCGACACTCTAAACACTGAGCTATATGCCTTCCTTCGACGCTCTAACCACTGAGCCATGCACCAATATATATATACACATACATGTATAAGCATATATATATATATATATATATATATATATATATATATATGTATATACATATACATATACACATATATATATACATATAGAAATATACATATATATATATATAAATATACATATATGCATATATATATATATATATATATATATATATATATATATATATATATATATATATATATATATATATATGCATATATGTATATTTATATATATATATATGTATATTTCTATATGTATATATATATGTGTATATGTATATGTATATACATATATATATATATATATATATATATATATATATATATATATGCTTATACATGTATGTGTATATATATATTGGTGCATGGCTCAGTGGTTAGAGCGTCGAAGGAAGGCATATAGCTCAGTGTTTAGAGTGTCGAGCTTATGATTGTGAGGTTGTAAGTTCGAATCCCGGACTGGGCTGCGTGTTGTATTTTTGAGCAAGACACTTTATTTCACGTTGCTCCAGTTCACTCCGCTGTAGAAATGAGTTGCGACGTCACTGATGCCAAGCTGTGTCGGCCCCTTTGCCTTTCCCTTGGATAACATCGGTGGCGTGGAGAGGGGAGGCCGTATGCATGGGCGACAACTGGTCTTCTATAAACAACCTTGACCGGACTTGTGCCTGGAAGGGTAAATTTCTAGGTGCAATCCCATGGTCAGTCATGGCCCAGTGGGGTCTCAGCAGCAGTATATATATGTATATATATATATGTATATGTATATATATTTAAGTATATATATATATATATATATATCAAATAATAAGCAACACGGATTTCAAAAGTGATTGCAGTACGCACGTTTCATGCTACTTCAATTTATTTAAGTAATGTGAGCATTACCTTAAATGCAATATGAAGAGCAATCTTCAGCTGCACGAAAAAATGTAGAAAAAAGACATATTACAAATGTGGCAACATATTAAAACCAAGTGGGAGAGAGCAGAGGAAGAATATATAAGTCCATCTTGACATAGCAGGGTCTATCAGGCTAGATAGACCCTGCTATGATAGACCCTAGCCTGATAGACCCTGCTATGTCAAGATGGACTTATATATTCTTCCTCTGCTCTCTCCCACTTGGTTTTAATATGTTGCCACATTTGTAATATGTCTTTTTTCTACATTTTTTCGTGCAGCTGAAGATTGCTCTTCATATTGCATTTAAGGTAATGCTCACATTACTTAAATAAATTGAAGTAGCATGAAACGTGCGTACTGCAATCACTTTTGAAATCCGTGTTGCTTATTATTTGATTTTAATCACCCATCCTTTTGGGATGTGAAATTCGGGTGCCTTCGCATAAGTACCATATTCAAGCCTTGAATCTATATCTAAACCGTCTATATATATATATATATATATATATATATACATATAGTTTTCCGTGTGTTGAGTAATGTAGACATATAGTCACTGAGTATAATACGCTTAGTTTGGCAGATGAGATATAACAGAAGCATTAGTAGCATAAACAATAAATTTGTGTTTTAACATTATTCATGAATACACCTCAATATATTAAGTTAAACCCAAATTGTAAATGAAAGATAAAGATGCTAAAAGCATAAAAAACGCTAGTAGATGTCATGAATGGATACCATATTAAAAATGTACGTTATGCAATTTTTATATTCTTTAGGTGGTGTACTTTTATTATTTTTATTACGTTTGCACGAAGGTGATGTGTCTTCGCTATATATTTTTATCCTTTTGAAATGTGTATCCTTTCGCTCTGTCAAAAACTCTTTCTATCTATTAATTTTGATGGATTTACGAGTTCCATTAAGGAGGATCGTGATCACATAATTCGAGATGTTGCAATCCCCATGTGAAGAAATCCATTAAGTTTAATTAATCATTAAATTCTTTCGCATTTTATTAAACATTTCCATGGGAGAGGTGTTCCATACTAGATATGTTGCTTGAGCAAAAATTTATCTGCAGCTTTTCAGCGCGACGTTATTGCAGTCGTTAATCTAACGTATCAAGAAAAAGGAGCGGTTGGCTTTAATGAAGCACCTTCCCATCTAGATTTGCAGTTTGTGAGATATAATAATAAGTCAAAGGAGCTATTAATAATGATAATCTAAGAAGATTCTGGCAAAATTGAAAACCCAAGTGGAATATTTAATATTTAACAAAGTCATGTGTCATCAAGAAATTCCAAACGTTGTTAGCGTACACAGGAAACAGGAAGCACATTCTAACAAGGTAACGTTTTCACCCGAAAGTATTTAAGATATAATAAAACACAAAACCCGAAGGCATAATTGATATCCTCATTCTGAATCGTATTGTTGCCGATATAATTCAAATGAAGCTGGTTATGTGATTCATTATACATCTTCTTAGAGTATGAAGGCAGTTATCATACGTTAGCTGTTAATTACGCTCGAGTTGAGCAGGTGAATTACATTATTTTTTTTTTTCTTTTGAATATTGAAATTGTAGCATAGCCCAAATAGGGCATTGAAAATAAAGAATGCGAACTTATTGGCAGAATGATTGGTCACATTTTAAGATTCCTGAAAGTGTTTCGCAATTCTAGCTGGGGTAATTGGATTTGTTTGCTATGCTTCAATAATGTAGAAGAAAGATGTAATTCAGTTCAAAAATGGCTTCTTCTTTGACAATCAGAGAACTATATTGGTTGGGCCGATTTGGTTTTGATCATTGTTTTCTATTTGCTTATGTAAACATTTTAATGAATTAAAATCAATGTAAATTTTAAAAAAAACATAAATACAATATAAACAGCCAGTCTATTAGTTTGTTAGATAGCAAGCGAGGTACACAGTTTCGGAGAAAAATAGGTACACAATATGGCTATTTGTTTGTGGAAATCAAGAGGAGTAAATATGCCGAATCATAGAGACAAAAACGATATATAACAAGAATTGTTTTAATGCATCATGGATTTTATTCATAGGAGAAGATGATTGCTCATTGATAACTAATTACAAATTAAGTATATCTATGAAATAAATCAAGTAAATGATATAATTATTGAATTGGAACAAACAAATAATGACTATAATAGAATTTATATAACAAAAATATATACTTTAAATAGGAATTCATTTAATCTAATTAAGAGTTTACATTAACTTAAAAACAATGGGAGTGAGTTCACAAATTTATTATGAAGGAATAAAATTACTTTCTAATTGAAAAATATAAGAATAAAGAAAGTATTGATATATCTCAAGGCTCAAAATATGCTCACATAAACTACTATTGGGATCTGTATGACGTTAAACGGTAGAAAGCCATAACGAACAGAATCAGGCGTGACGATATGAGGCAGTTCAAATTAGAATATAATTTAGAAAACATATAATTATACGCACGCACACACACGTGCACATACATACTTACATATATACATATATATATATGTATGCATACATAGATATATACATATATATATGCTTGTGTATATGTATGCATACATACATACATACATACATATATATATATATATATATATATATATATATATATATATATATATATATATATATATATATATATATATATATATATATACATACATATATTTATATATATATATATATACATACATGCATACATACATATATATATATATATACACATATATATATATATATATATGTATATATATATATATATATATATATATATATATATATATATATATATATATATATATGTGTATATATATATATATATGTATGTATGCATGTATGTATAGTATCTTTTTTTCCAATTTAGCAACATTCAACGACCAGTCTGCGGCTCTTCTAGGATTACCATTTTTGGATAAAAGCAATTTATTTCGTTTATAACAACGTATTCTTTGGAAAGTATTTCCTTCTTTTCTAAATCTAAATTAAATGGAAAATTCATTGACAATGAGGTATTCATTTATTCAGTATTGTTCAGCATTCAGATCTTTTAACATACGTAAAACTTAACAACACTGCAATTATATTCACTTGAGATTTACTTTCACTTTACTTTCCGCAATGGATATCATATCAAGACATTATATAGACTGTATATATCCACATACACACACACACACACATTAACATATAGGCAGAGATGGGTCTCTGTAGTTAAGGGTTTTTCTTCACTATCACGTGTATTTGGGGCTTAATCTCACAGCGCAGAATTTTGTGTAGGTGCCTTCTATATTATCCTCGGGCTGCCCAACGTCACATTATTGTATATGCTACGCGAAAACAGAAAGAAGACCGTCGTGTGTACATATAAGTGTATATATTTATATCTTTCTATCTATCTATCTATCTATCTATCTGAAATGCGGTCAGAGCGACGAAACCGTTCTGCACTCACTCGTGCAGTGTCCAGATATTTCAGAGCTGTGGACCTTCGTCGAACGGCTGTTGTCGCGTGTGGGACGAGCCCACTTATCAGCCGAGTCTATCGTGAATATTGTTCCGCCACCTTCCTTTAAACAGGAAGGAAAAACGGTTTTTGTAACACTGATAGCTATGGCA
Source organism: Octopus bimaculoides (assembly GCF_046866305.1). NCBI lineage: Eukaryota > Metazoa > Mollusca > Cephalopoda > Octopoda > Octopodidae > Octopus > Octopus bimaculoides. Next base: position 71,003,607 of record NC_142928.1, on the reverse strand, counting down.
AAAGAATGCGTGTGGTGGACGCGTTTGAAAGGTCTACAAACAAACACTTTCCTCTCTGGTCAGTCCCTCGTCAACTTTTTCAAGTACCACATGAAAAGGGGGATGAGGATAGAGAGGAAAGTGTTGTCGAATGAAAGTTTCAATAAAAAATGGGTAAATGTGGCAAGAATGGTAAGAATGAAAGACGACACCATTTTAAGCATAGACTTGTAACAAAAAGAGAGAAGGTACTTACTTTCATGTACCTTAAAAAAAAAAGCCTGAGGTGACCGTGGTCTTTTCCGTAGGCTTTTCTCTCCACGGATAAACCTAATCTGTTCCCCGTTTTTTACATCGACTGTGATACACGATCCCTATTGATCGCCCCCCCACCCACGTTTTTCTTTTTCTTTTTTTTCTTCCCGCGATCCCTTTTGATCGAAATTAGCCCCCCCACCAAGATAGGCTCTACTTTGTAATTTGTCCATTTTCTGTATTTAGCCCTGTGTGGCTATAATAAAAAGATATCTATCTATCTACCAATATATATATAATAAAAATAAGCAACAAGGATATCCAGAAGTAATGCAGTACGATCGTTTCATGCGACTCCCTTTAATTCAACAATGTAAACATTACATCAAATATAAAATGTAGACCAATCTTCAGCTGCACAAAGACATAGGAATTTAATGAAATTACATTTGAACAGAAGGACAATAAAGAAATAAAATCAGTGACAGTTAAAATCTATTTTATTTTTCTATGCGTTGAAAAGTACAAAACAAACTATAATTACGGTCCGAAGTACATGAAAAAAAAAATTATTATACATACATGGGTTTGGGAAGCGGTGTAGGTGTACATACGAGTAAGTATAGAGATCAAGATAATTGAATGTCGGCTATAGGTATAGTAAAACTCTAGAAGTTTAAGGATTTCTAAGCTTATTATGCCAATGTAATGTTGCAACATTAAAAGTTTCTGATTTCAGTACATTTTGAATGATAATTGTATGATAAGCTGGATAATACGCATTTTATTTACAGTGAAATGAGGGAACTTCTCAAATTCAAGCTTTAGTAGATACACAAGTAAATGATGTATGATTGTAAAATAATTTTACGAGTAACTTTTGAAAACATGCCTGGTTCAGAAATGTCATTAGTCATATTAATGCTGCGCTGGAGCCGATGAAGATTTGTTAAATAATAAGCCAACCATGTTCAAGAAATTGAATTATATGACAGTAATATTGAAAGTTGAAAATTGACTTGACGCTACTATGTTAAAATATTGTGATTTGGAATTACGTCGGGCATTTACCATATTACACTTTGGAAATCATGATGGTGGAATGTTGTGAATGACTACACTTTAAAATACTTGAAACTTAGTAAATATTCCGCGTAACTACATTTAAAGAAAAGATATTGCGACGACTACATTAAATATATTGGAAAATGTAGTCGAAAAACAAAATTATCTTAAATTATACAGAGCTAATATCAGTGGTCGTGATTAATAAATGCGACCGTTTCTTTAACCGAGTGAAATTTAATAATGTAAGAATAAATGAAAGTACATAAAAGTTAAAATTTCAGTGACATCGTGGAAGCTGTCGTTTATTGAAAATTCTAATATCTTTTACACATATTTGCTTTTTAAATTATTGTGATATAGAATCATGCGTATATAAATGCATACACACATATATCCAAAAGCCCATAAATATACACACACATAAACACTAGCACACACATACACACGCACACCTACACACACACACGTATATATTCAGAAACACAAACGTACACTCACAACCACACACACTCACACACACACTACACAGACACACACTACACACACACGCACCACACCACACACACACACACACACACATACACACACACCACACACACCACACACACACACACACACATATATATACATATAGATAGATATGTATATGTTTGTATGTGTTTATACAAATACATGGATGCTCTTTTTCTTGCTCTAGTCATTAGGTTGCGGCAGTGCCTACACTGTTGTTACTGTTTTTGTAGCCCTAAAATTGCGCTTGTTTTTTTAGCATTGTATGAGTTTGATAAAAACTGCATTCATTTGTGCAACTTTAGCAATGAGCACTGAAAATGGATTGTCTGTGTGTTTCTTCTCTAGGATATTGAAAACCGGTGGGCTCTTGAACCATAAAGTATTGCACTGTTTGTTCTTATCTCTTTATATTTAGTGGTACTTCAGTGATGAGCAGTCCGAGGGACGATGCAAATTTTAATGCAAATGCTGAGTGGTAAAATTTGGATAGAATGCTACAACTTAAGCCGCATGATCTCGATAAAATTGTGAATCTAAATGGCCTTCTGTATTGCAGCCAGCAGTGTTCACTTCGATAATACAAATTCCAAGTGGAGTTTGAAGGCATTTCACTGATCTATTGCTGATTGTCGCACTCACTCGGATATGACAAGAGTCATATAATTAGGCACTTTCACGATCGCCTGAGGGAAACATGTATCACAGACGATCAGTATGACAAGCTTTAGGACAAAATTTAAAACGACAAAAATGTAATTTACAAATGAACAGAAGAAAGCAATTCAATGCAAGACAATATCAGGCCCTAACATACAAACCAAGAGCCATCTCGAAAACAAATGCACATGATCAGAAGGAGTCTCAATCATGACGAAAGAATCAACGTGTAATGAAGCACTGTACTTGTTAAACATAAGTAACATGTCTACAATGAATAATAGTTACAGTGCAAAGCTCTTGAAACTGAGACTCAGCAATATAATAGATGTGCAAGGAATCTATTAACATATATATACATATACTCATGCATGCCTTCATACAAGCACACATTCACATATACATACATACATACATACATACATACATACATGCATGCATGCATGCATACATACTTGCATATATACAGACAGACAGACAGACAAAGTTGGTTTTATGTTATAATGTTGAGCACTTTTGAATCTGAATACAGCAATCCGGGCTCGAGTCACGGTAGAGCCTTACCGACTTACTCCTTTATAGGCACAGTCATGGCTGGGTAGTAAGAAGCTTGCTTCACAACCACATGATTCGGGGTTCAGTTCCTCTGTGTGGTACCTTGATCAAGTGTTTTTACTATAGCCCCGGGTCGACCAAAGACTTGTGAGTGGATTTGGTAGACGGAAACTAAAAGACGCCCGTCGTATGTATATGTGTATGTGTGTGAGAGTGTCTTTGTGTCTACGTTTGTCTCTCCATCACCGCATGACAACCGTGCTAATGTTTCCATAAGTTAGCGGTTCGGCAAACGGACCGATAGAATAAGTACAAGGCTTAAAAAATAAGTCCTGGATTCGATTTGTTCCACTAAAACGTTTCTAGGTGGTGCTCCAGCATGGCCACTGTCAAATAGCTGACACAAGTAAAAGAATAAAAGAATACATACTTACACAAATACACACAAACATAGACACACACTTACACACACACACACACACACACACATATATATATATATAAAAATATGTATATATAAAAATATACATACACCCCCATGCACACACACTCACACACCCATACACACACATACATATTGTGAATACATATTGCATTGGTAATATCCTTGACAAATCTAATGAACTTAGAGGCATGTGCTTTTATTACATTAGAAACTCTTCTTCATACTTTAAACTAGTTATCTTGTATGCTTCGAAAACTACTAATCTTTAACTTCTTAGTTTCTATTTAACTACACTTTCGAACGTAGATAAGTACACTCGTCTCATTTAAATATTATCTAAATATCTAATATTATTTAAGTGATATGTAACATTATGTCATTAGCCTCCTGGTTACGTATTTTCATTTGTTTGCAACTTCTGTATTCAAGAACTAGTGAAATATCTGATAATCCTGTTTACGACCCTTAGTCAATTGTCTATGGTTTCTTTAGATATATTTATCATATTATATTGTTATATATCACATACTTTATGTATAAGTACGTGTGTATATGTATAAGTGTGTATGAGTGTGAATACACAGCGCATGTTTATATAAGCACATGTATACAAGTATATGTGTGTGTGCATAATATTAAGTATGTTATAGAAGGTATGGGCTATTTATGGAGAGCTCGTAGAGACCTAATATATACTTAAAAATATAGGAGGAAATATATAAAAATACATATGAAATCACATATAAATAACGATTACATGTAAAAAGTTATGCGTGATAAATATAGGTGGCACAAAGCGAATGAGGGGTTGATAAATATAGGAATAAAACTGTCAATCTTCAAAACGGCAGACCGCCATTTGTAATAAATCTGCTGTAAAATTTGCGTACTCGGCAATGCCTAATTAGGGAACAATAATAGCTTCTATCAATAGGGGCAAAATTAAACGTATATTGAATAAAATCAACAGTAGTGTAACTAGTAATAATAATTTAGGGAAAGGACTCCGTACTAATGAAATGAAGGATATAGCAAAAAGGACAACAATAGTGCAACTAATAATAATGCTGTAGAACTAGTAATAAGTACTAATGGAAAGAAGGTTAAAATTAAGGTGTCGATCCCAAATACTAACGTAAGATATAATACTAATCAAACTTTAATGAATTTAAAATCAGGTACCCTATCCCAGTATAAGAATATTAATAATGCTGGAAATATAATTACGAACAGTAATATTAGGACGCAACGGAATAAAATTTGGAACTTCAGAGCACCCAAAACATATCCGCTTGCAGGATCATGTCTTCGATACAATGTTGTGTATAAATGTATAGCTAGTCTATTCAATACACATAGGCCCCATATGAATTCCTTTTCAAACCATAAGTATAAGAATTCCACTACCTTAGCGGCATATATAGGTAAGCTTAGGGATTGTTACTTGCCTTACGACCTGATATGGTATCCTAATTGCGAGGGCTCCCCCATATGGTAATGGTTCAGACAGGTGTACATTGCCAGTAAGGGAATCGTATATAATCCTTAATTTATTAATTTATATAAGGCTAATATGTTAAATAAGTTTTCAGACCCCTCCTGGAGCCATAAATTTCACTCTACATTTCTGAAAACCTATAAAATTAAATCTACTACCTAATAATATATATATATATATATATATATATATATATATATATATATATATATATATATATATATATATATATATATATATATATATATATATATAATGTATATGCATATATATATATATATATATATATATATATATATATATATATATATATATATATAGCAACTTTAATAATAATGAAGTATATATATATATATATATAAATGTATATGTCGAACAATGAGAATGACTGCTCAACAACACCGCATTGATGGATAAAATCTCTTTACTTGTGTATTAAGTCTACCATTTGGTTTCATGTTAAGAAAGCTATATTAATATCCTAACAATTTTTCAAGTCGATCACATGGAAGAATTTTGCTCATCTCCATTTTGGATGAAAACACGAAAGGCCTTGTGAGGAAAATGACAAAGAGGAGCTACTCATGGATGTTCCATGCTATCTGGGGGTTGCTTATACTTCTTCCATATCATATTCCATAGAGATGTTGCATGTCTTTTATTTCTGTCTCTGAATGACACTAGGTGGTGTGCGTGTGTGTGTGTGTGTGTGTGTGTGTGTGTGTGTGTGTGTGTGTGTGTGTGTGTGTGTGTGTATGTGCGTGCGTGAGTAGAGCGGCTGCGAGCTGTCAGAATCGTTAACAGGCCAGCCAAAATGCTTAGCGGCATTTCATCTATTTTACGCTCTGTCTTCAATGTCCCCCATCGTCAACATTGATTTTCTTCATTTCCAGGTCGATAAAATAAGTAGCAGTTGACTATTGAGGGCGATTTAATTGACTTACCTTCTCTCCCGAAAATGTATGTGAATATGTCTGTGTATATATATATGCTAAACTATATATTCAAATATGAATTAGAAGCAGATCGAGGAATATAAACCAAACCAAACACGCATACACACGCATATATATATATATATATATATATATATATATATGGATTCTCAGTATATTGGAGAAGCAGGTTACTGCTAATCCCTATATATATATATATATATATATATATATATATATATATATATATATATATATATATATGCGTATGTTTTTATATATGTATGGCTATATATGTTTGGTTATCTTTTGTGTGTGTGTGTGTGTGTGTGTAAGAGCGTGAGTGTAAATATGTGTATACCAACGGTACAGAGTGCAAAGGTAATGACAGTTTTATCTCTTTCTGCAGTCTTCTGGTTTCTACTTTCTCATTTAACGGACAAGATATCTGTTTGCCAAACAGACAAGATACCTGCTTGGCTACTACATGTTAGTGATTCTTATGATACTTGTACGTTCTCAAAGTTCTCACTGTTTCTCACATGCCCGTTCAAGCAACACTTAATATTTCTATTAATTCCAATATCATTTTTAAAAACACACCCGACAATGTTAGTTGCAGTCTTTATGTTGGATGTATTATCTCAACGATTTGACATCTTACCATTTTAAGATCTCACCTGAACATGGTGGTTTATATGACACAATGGATGAATATATCAATTAAATAAAATTCGATTAAAACAACTGTCTTCCCATTTGTATATCTTCATATATATATGTATGTTCTAAAATCAATAATTATAATGTACATACGCTAAGCCTGTATTATGATAGCAATAATAATGTTATTAACAATAAGAATAATACTAATAATAATAGTAATAGTATGAATAAGAAAAAGTGCAGTAATTATAATATTCTGCATGAACATAGAATTAACTTTAAGACTAAAATGTATACCCATATGGAGGTTTTAATACACTTAATACTGTTAATTCTATAAATGAAAATTATATTTGGCTTATTATTTCTTATGCAAGCAACTACAAACTAATTTGGTTAAACTTTTTTTACATATCTATATGCAAACATTTCAAAAAGAAAATAATTATAATAAAATAATTAATAATAATAAGAAGATAACTGGCTTTTCAGTATCTAAACATTTGTTAAGAATTATCTCTTCAATTAATAACTCAAACTTAGACATTTTGATAACAATAGAGATAATAATAGTTGTATTACTGAAAATTATGTTGCTAGAACTTGTTATTGTACAATTAAGGATAAATGTTATACCAATAAATTTTGTATGCAAAATAACTTTGTATATGGATGTAGAGTTGAATCTGGGGGGAAAAATTATTTTTGCATTGGGTCATTTGATAATTTTCCTAAAAACTCAATTGCAAACGATGAATATAATTTGAGAGACAGGGAACAGTACCAGTTGAAGTAAGTTTATATGAAAGTTAAAGAATGGTGAAATTGTACAACATTAGATGGCAAATACTTGGTCATGCTAGATCTTATAAAATTGCTGATAATAGATGTAACTTTTGAGTGGATGAAATATAACAAATTTTAACATCAAAAAAGAAATTTGTTAATGATAGACAGGAACGTGATTTATCTTGTTAACACTCTTCTAAATATGCGCATAGAAAGTTTTATCAAGTGTATTATTTCAAGGATTATATTTAATACTTTTTTATTTATTGCGAATATATATATATGTATGTGTATGTAGCTGTATGTATGTATATCTGTGTATATGTTTGTATATATATATATATATATATATATATATATATATATATATATATATATATATATATATATATACATATATAAGTGTATATACATATATACATGTATATGTATGATTGTGTTCATCTGACTATATGTATGTATATGTATATTTGTTTTTAAATTTTATGGCTTATATGTATGTATGTATATATATATATATATATATATATATATATATATATATATATATATATATATATATATGTATATGTGTCTGTCCAAATATCTATATATATACGTTGCCTATATAGATGTGCGTACTATATGTATATATGTTTGTATATATGTGTATCTGATTAGGTATGTATATATGATTTATGTGTATGTATATGTGTATGTGTGTATACGTGTGCATATGCACATGTGATTAGCATTTGTCTATATATATGTGTATGTATATATATATTTATTTATATATATATATATGTATATATGCACATGCATTGGTGCTTATATATATATATATATATATATATATATATATATATATATATATATATATATATATATATATATATATATATATATATATATATATATATATTTATATATATATATATTCGAATTTGTATACATGCTAAATAAATAAATGGATAAACATATCAATGAATGATGAATAAATAAAGTGATACTATTTTTTTTTAGATAAAAAATTCATTGGTGCATTAGATTGCGATAAAAGTTTGAATTTATGGAAGATGACGTGAACAACTTTTTTTTTTGTTTCCTCGAGATTTTTTCAAACAGTTTATAACGTGAATACATTTTTTAACGTAATTTTATCTGCGGCTAAATGTTGTTATCACACTAAATTATGTGTAACTTCTTTATTTATACTGAATGGTTTGTAGCTTTAAATTAGTATATTAATGATGATATTTATAATATTTCAGTGGATTAATTAATAAATTTTGTATTAAGTTCCATTGTATATTTGACTTAGTGTAAATTATACACGTAGTTAAATTTAAGATATAAGTTTTAATTATGATATCATCTTTATATATAACCATTAGAAGTATATAAATTTAATTTAATAATATTAATACATAAATAATTTTTAAATACACCCTATCGTGATTAAAAGCATTTCTATTAGAGGTACGTATTTCTGGTTATTTTCCCGCAAGCAATGAATGTATAAATATATAAGCATTGAATTACAGTGATATTTTCCTCTGATAAACTAAGTTAATTTGTGTTATTTACTTGTTATTTATTAAGGATAATGTTTATATTAGTAGGCATAAATAGATTACAATAATTCTTTTGAATAATTATGGATATATCAATATTTTTTGTAAACCCTATAATATTTAGTATATATCATCATATTAAGTGCTTTTGAAATTATATGCACATAAAAATAATTGAATAATAAAACTATTCGCTTACTCTAATTTAATTACTTCTGTAAAACTAAATAAAATTCTGATTATTTTTAAGAAATATTATAGTTTATAATAATCGCAACTTTATACAGAAACTAGGGAATTAATGAATCGTTGATTAAAAGTATTTTAATGAATTTAGTGTCTGAATAAATTATATCCTTATTTACTTTTTCGTAATATTATGTAGAAATTTTAAATAAAATATATTTCCTACTACAAAATAAATTCTTAACATATATAAAACTTATTACACAATAAAAATTGACTGAGATTATATGAGATTAAAATATCTTTAGATTAATATTATTAAAGCTGGATTAGAACATTTTATAACCGCTGTAATTGTTTTGTTTATTTAATTTATTTTATCTATTTGAATTTTGGTTTTGTTATTATATCTATTATATTTTAAAATAATTAACGCACACGCTTGTAAACACAGGAATATTTTAAATCAGTCTATTTTATGATTTCGCAGTCCTTGCATGAAATTTTGGTTTGTTTTTAGACAAATATTTACCCTGACGAGACTCATATGCATAAATGTGAATTTTTTTATAAATTCACTAGTAGATATGAATCGAAACAAATTGCAGGATACATATTTGTTTCAATTATTTGTTATATCATATTATATCATATCTTTTTATAATGTAATTATAATATAATGTAAATAAATTTTCAATATGTTGATTGTATTTCTCAATGTATATACAATATATGTGATTCTGAATGCAAGCGTGTTTCTGCGAGCGTTCGTATTGTCTAATTGCATGCATGCATGCACTGTACATTTGTATTGGCTTATGTGTGCTTCTTATTGTGTTTCTGTATAGTAGTATGCAGTAACAGTTGTTTCCTTTCAGTGTACGCATATGTGTATGTGTAAGATAAATGTGCGTGTACGTGTGTAAGTCGTTCTGCGTATATTTCCAATATTCGCAGATGTATACATACATACATACATACATACATACATACATACATACATATATACATACATACATACATTCCTACATTCAAGCGTACATACGTACGTGTGTGCGTATCATGTGTGCGTGGAGTTTAGTCGATGTGAGAACTGGTTTTATTTATATGTAGTGGTTATGTATAATATAGGTGTGCAAGAAAGTAAGATATACATAAGCATACATTTTCTGTTGTGTGTATGCGAGTGAATTGCTAGGCTGTGTGATTACGTTAATTGTTTTTGCGTAGACATGTATGCATGAAGTAGTTTACTTTGTGACACAGTGTTTGTGTGCGTGTATATTTTGAAAGTCTTTCGCATATATGAGTGTATAAAAGTTAAATATGTGCACGTTACGCTTTTATTTATTTTATTTTGAAACGTGTTTGCTTGAATTCTATATTTTTCTATTTCTGTCATGTCAGTCAGGATGCCAGGGGTCAATATATTGTGTAATGAGGTGTGAATCTTCCCTTATAATAACTGTGTCTGCTGTTTGCTGTGCGTTTTGTAGTGCTGTTTTTTTTTTTGCATTAAAACACATTTACAAGGAATGAAGTTGTCTAGAAGTGAAAGTTGCATGTTTATTGTTTTCTTCTTTTATTTCTTTACTTGTTTCAGTAATTTGACTGCGGCCATGCTTGTGCACCACCTTTAGTCGAACATATAAACACCCAGGACTTATTCTTTGTAAGACTTATTTTTTTGTGTATATATATATATATATATATATATATATACGACGGGCTTCTTTCAGTTTTCCTCTACCAAATCACTCGCAAGTCTTCGGTCGGCCCGAGGCTGTAGTAGAAGTCACTTTCCCAATGAGCCACGCAGTGGGACTGAACTCGGAACCATGTGGTCGGGAAGCAAGCTTCTTATCACACAGGCACTCCTGCGCCTACACAGCCACTACTGCGACACATTCATACCACCTTTAGTTATATTCATGTGTGTATATTAATGCGTCGTTTATAGTTTGTTGATAAAGATGATAATTGTGATATTGATGATGCTATGGTGATAATGAAGTTTTGTGAGATTGTTTCTGCGTGTGCTGTGTTTGCGTATGTCTGCGCAATGTGTTGTATTGCTTTTCAGAGTGTCGATGTGTTATGTGGTCTTGCGTTTATGGATGAGTGTGAATGTTTATATTCTGTATATTTGTTTATTCTTTAAGAGAATTATGTATTTATTTATATGACATTTGTGTGTGTGTCTATGTTGATTTTAGTACCGGTATCTATGTATTTTATGATTTAAAATGCATGTACTTTTGTATAAAGATTTACTAAATCGAAAGCTACAAATGTTTTTCATTACCTTTTCAGTACCAGTTGAAGTAAGATTATAACGACCTAGCATATCTAGGTCATTTCTCATAAAACCTCTAAATTTTTTGAGAAATGGCTTGAACAGGATGCGTAAAATATTACTTAGTCGGTGACTTCTTACAGTAAACAAAATGTCATGACCATATATTATTGGTCATTATTTTAGCTCATTTGTTGAAAGAATATCCATGTATATGTGTGTGGTTCTTTTGCATGACTTACTCAGTTTCTCAAACTCTGTGAAATAAAAGAATCAATATAGATTTACAGCTGAGTAGTATTTTTTAAAGGCGAGACGTTTTCGGTATATAAGTTATTTTATAGTCTATGTTTTCTCATTATTTCTTGTGGCGAGTAGAAGTCACGTGATATGTCTTCTATTCTGTATTCGTCAAGACTATTTAAGTTTTGTTATCGCCCTCATTAATTGTTAATTCTTTATCTTTTTATAAACTCCTTTATCTTGTCCAATTCATTTTTCTAAAACCTAAATGCTGTTTATTTTTTAAAAATTTTATTTTACATTGTCATATCTACTTACCGAATGCTCAAGGCTTTTGTTCCCCATTCCTTTTATTGTGGATTATATTCGCTGTTGTTTTTAACTATCGATTAATCATTATTATTCTTGCCGTAAAACTCTTATGCGTGTCACCATTTTCTGGAGAATTCTATGCCATCATTGCAATTGTAATTAGATGTAAGAACAGCAATGTATGGACAATGAAACAATGTTTATAGTGAAATACGACCACTTATTAATGACTGCTAGACAGAAAATATTACTGCCGCTACGACTACATATAATGCTACTGAAGGAGAGGAACAAATACCTTCACTACATCTTCGGCTGATTGCATTTCTGCCACTAATAATACAACTTCTGGCTAAGCTGCTACTGCAGCTACTACTGACTTTATTCATAAGGCTGATACAGCTACTAGTACAACTATGATCACTAACATATTACTTACTTCTATTACTAATGTCACCGCCACTATATGATTTCTACCACAATTACGAGCCACTTACTAACATCAGCATTTTCAGCAATGAACAATAGACAACTGCCAGTGCTAAAATTGTTACTACAACTATTATGACCCAGCTGTCATCAGAAAGAGATTAATAACAACTGTTATGTGTATTTTGTGATTATTGTAAGAAAGCATTTCAACTTTCGAAAGCACTCTAATAAAAAATACATTTAATTCAATTTACATGACTTTTTTTTACCAATTGCATGACTAAATTTTCTTACAATTGAAACCAGAAGCATATTTTCTTTCCTTTATTCATGATATATTTCTCAGGACATTTTCTCCTTTATTTTTAATATACAAATGCAATTACATACACACGCGCGCGCGCACCCCCCCACACTCACACACATATGAAATTAAATACTCATATATTCTCTTTGGTTTAAAATTAGTCTTCCTAACACAAACGGCGTTGTGTTTTGTTTGTTAGGTCATTGATTAACCAAATTAAAACACTTCTACGTGTTTGTACTCGTATGTAATCCTGTATATATACATGAGCATCCAGCACTTAAATCGCTTTCCTTCGTGTACTTTTAACTTATCAGACTGCCATAGACTGCATCACCTAGTCTGTCTTCAGCCTCCTTCTGTCAATTGTAACTGAGAGCAAAAGCACATTTTTCAGTTATTGAACACCATATACCAATTTTATAGTTTGTTGATTTATCCAGTTTATTTTGAATACCAAGAAAGTAATTTCTGTAGACGTTTCCATAAAGATGCGTGAAAGTACTTCATATTTATATATTACATACATGGTCTGCATAAATTCAGAGTTGACTATAATGGCATATAAAGGCGATATGACAAGAATGACAAAAAATGAAAGCGAAAAATAAAAGATAACAAAATGCGTTATGGAGATAATAAAATAAACATTATTGTAATAAGACAAGAAATAAAGTCTAGAATCTTCTGGTAAGAGTTGTCATTAGTCACTTCTAGATTATATAAGTGAATAAAATATTCATGTGCAAGTAAGTAAAACAAGAAAGAAAGCGCGAGAGAAAGTATTGAGGTTTATAAGACCTTTTCTTTAACTATGTTTGAAGTATGTAAGGTAGAAGTGCATCGGTGACCCTGCAGCAGAATCACGACAAACAATTTGACACCGAAAACGTAAATAAAATGTCATAGCATTCTAAAATTTTTTATTTGAACTGAAGTAGGTAAAGAAATCTATTTGAAACTAAAATTATATACACCAAAGAAAGATGCAAATAAAAATATTTCAAAACACTGCTCAATATTTGTGGATCGTTCCATTTAAATATTCAGAATTTTCAATTTCGATACAATAGTAGACTAATATATAGATTAATAATTAGTTTGTAATTTCACATCTTTTTCGTTTTGAAGCAGTCGATCATCAAAATAAATACGTTGTACTTTAGTTGCATTTGTCTCGACCCTGATTCTGAATTCATTACCGATTTGACTATTCTTTCAATCTCTCTATCAGGATACATATTCATATTCTCGATTGCAATCGAAATTTATCGCCGTCATTTCTTGTTTTAAAATTCTCATGGACTGCTATGAAAATTGAAATAGAAAAACAATATGAAAGTAATTAGAATAGACATACACGTACGTGAGAAATTATTTCGATGTAAATTAAATTGAAATGCAATTTAGAATTGCGAGTATTAGGATAATTACATTTCTCTCTTAATTTAATAGGTATAATAAGGCTTCGCTAAATTTTACTAATCACATAAAGACAATAAAAAATCAAATTCTCATTAAGTGAACCGTATAGCATTACATTAATTATTCTCATCGTCTACTTTTCATGGTTTATTAACTTTGGGCAATTTCATCTTCAGAGTTTGGGGAATGCTGTTATTTGCCGATTGATTACTGAATAAACTTCAAATAATTAGCAACACTTCAATCAATAGATAATAATAAAGTAAAGCCAATTACATTAAAAATATTATTATGATTGTTATTATTATTATTATTATTATTATTATTATTATTATTATTATTATTATTATTATTATTATTATTATTATTATTATTATTATTTTTATTATTATTGTTGTTGTGTTGTTATTGTTATAGTTACTGTTGTTGCTCTTGATATTGATAGTGGTAGTAATAATATCGGTTGTTGTGGTTGTTGTAGTAAAATAATAACAAGAATGATTATTTGGAAAATGGTAATGAGTATTTAGTACGAATATTGCTATCAAGTGCAACGATCGAATAAAATAATTTATTTGACATCATTTGATAAAAAAAAAATGTGCATTAATTACATTTTCTTTTAAGTGTGAGTAAATGTCAGAAAATATCACTAATTTTCCTCTGTTTACAATAATTACAAAAGTCTGTAACGGTAATTTCAAAACATCAGATGGCTTTTATAAACTAGCTATCATAAAACACGAAGGTTATTCAAAATCACAATATGAGATTGAGACTTTTACAAAGCTAAATGTTACATTTTTTGATCCCGATCAAGACCTCGCCTGTAAAACAATTGGAAAAATATTTCCTCTATAAAGATATGGAAAGATATCATGGATGCTGTAGACAGAAACAGTATGCAGATGTTACCCGCATGCTTTTAAATGTTGATAGACTTCGTTAACTGTTATATTTCTCCAAGTACAAAAGATAATAATTATATCCAAGCTTCTTTTGCGATTGCAAATCGTTGATGAAGTGGTTCTCTACTATTCGTTAGGTTTAATATGAACCAGCCTGCGTCCAGTAGCGGTAGCAGTATAGACTATTGTGGATAATTAGCAAAGGAGTTCACAAAAGTTCGTGACACCTCTACGGAGGATGACGATGCAAACATACTCGGCCTAGTCGTGAAATTACCACAATTAGCCATGCTTAGAAAGCATACTTAAGATACGTTTTTCAAGCGACACTGAGTCTTTTCACATCTGAATATAACTGAGATATTGTGTCTGCAAACGTTTATATAAGATAACGCAAGAACTCCGTGAAAAGTGATTACTGAAGCGCTAAACTGTATTGCAGGAAATTTCACTACTGACGGTAACTTGCTTCTATCAAATACATTGTAATGGCTCAAAAAAGAAAAATGAAAAAAAAAAAATATATAGCTAACAGCCATTAATCTTTCCAACTGAACTGACGTATCCATTTATTATGTGTATGGCTCTCCGCTGTCGTCAGAACATCAAATATAGAGACAATGCAACAGAGAAACATCCTTACGTTTTCCAAGATTTTATAGGGAGATACAGAGATTTTGTTTCACAACGTTGAATCACGCTTTCCTAGAGTTTTGTACGGATGCCCTATACATACATAAGCTTTTCAACTTTTGCAATTTGAGCGATGTATCAGTATGCACATTCTTGTGTACAACATGAATTGCAGGCAGAAGTATTGAAATTAAATATCCGAGAATAAGTATCTATTTTTTTAATGAAGGATGCTATCATGCTTTTGTTTTGTTTCAGCTGACTGTTTGGTTAATTTTTTAAAGAGTCATAAATAGATCATTTCTACCTCAATGCGATCCTTAGCTGCTTATGCATTAAAATGATATTTGAAGGTTTCTGTGAATTAGTAGCAATTAGATCCTCAACATGTGTGTTAGAATGTGCTGTATTTGTAAGGAAAGCTATGAAACTGCGAAGAATACTGATAATGTTCTACGAATGAAATGAATAATTTTGTTTTCATACAATGAGAATCCTGCCTTCAATCCACTGCGAAAATTGCTTACAATTACAAATATCAACTAGGTTTTTAGTTTTGAAAAAATCTGAGATGTTAGATTTCAGTTAGTAAACAGGATGCTTAATGATAAACGCTTAACAAGGAAGAATTATGGAATTCGTTGTGTCACTAAACCATTGAATTTCAACTAGGTGTGCGTGTAATTTAGCTTTAACCAGATACAATTTCCATAAGTTGCAGAATCTTTTCTTCACTAATACACTATTTAGCATCCGACAGATCTAAATGAATACAATAAATTTGGAGTGTAGATCTTACTGAATAGCACAATTATCACAATATTTGTCGGGCGGAAAGAGAATTGTTCCATGATTTGTTTTTCATGTATTGTTAATCTGTTACTTGTAATTAAGTGGACATCCTATCACACGAATCCTTGCTCGTAATATACAATGCTTACGTGTTAGTAAGTGCTCACCCGAACTGTATCACAGAGCTAACTAAATGTGAAATCGACACTTCAGCCGAATTTCTTAGCTAATTGAGAATGTTTACCTTTGAGAAAAAGTAGTTTCTATTTATGAAAAATAAATCGAAACAAACAATGTTTCTGGGTTATCTTTGAATGCACATTTTTTACATTTAGAATCATTTAGCAGCATTTCATTCGTCGATTTCCTTGCTTTTGATTAAGAGGCAAACATTTTAACCAGTGTAAATAGGTCTTCCTTTACGTTTAATGAAATTTTTTTGGATGCACATTTCAAATCTTCAATCTTCAAATGAATAATCTTAAATTCTTGTAGCATATAAGCCATCTTGCTATTTAATGATCGCATTCATGCTACATAATGCAAGAAAATTTCGCTTAACCACTTTATGTTTAGTGTCTTGTATAAGCAGTTTTGAGTTAAATTGTAATAAATATGTCTAACTTTCTTAAGAGCTGTCAAGATTTACATGATTATTAGATTCTTTATATTAGTTTTCTTTGCTGACGATTAGAACTTTAAATCTCCGTTGCCAGTTTTTGTATTTACGCCAGTTACATGAGTTCACAAAAGTAAGTTTAAAAATTTAAACAGCTTCGGCATTTGAGCATTGTAATCACTGTCAAATATGACAAACAACCACAGACAATGACAGTTAAGTATATTAGACAACATCATAGCATGCAATAATATCAACCCTTCAGTAATATTACATAGGATATAGTACGCTGCTGGTGACCTGATATGTTTTTATATTAATTAAAGAATACTCTAAAAATAGCAAATACATAAGGTGTAACCTAAATGTTTCAAATGACATTCCAGTCAGCTTAATATTCTGATGAAAATGGAAAGTAAGTTATTCCTCTAAATTATAAAAGATCATGCTAATAAATATTCATTTCAAAATTTGGCACAAGGCCAGCAAGTTCAGGAGAGGGTATAAATCAATTACAGCGACCCCAGTGATCAACTGAAACTTATAATTATCGGTCCCAAAAGGATGAAAGTTAAAGTTGACCTCGGCAGAATTTGAATTCAGAACATGAAGACGGACAAAATACCGCTAAGCATTTCACCCGGCGTGCTAACGTTTCTGCCAGATCACCGCCTTACATGCTACTTAATATTGATTTCAAATTTTGACATAAGGCCAGCAATTTTGGGGGAGGGGTAAGTCGATTACATTGACTCCAGTTTTCAACAGGTATTTATTTTATTGATCCCAAAAGGATGAAAGGCAAAGTCAACCTCGGCTGAATCTGCACATGTTAATGTTAAACGCAAAAATGATGCAAACGAACTGAAAAAAAATGCAATGTACTAGTTCGGTGGTTTCCAAACTTTTCACAGTTGTTCCCAACAATGGTTTCCAACCCTTTTATTTAAATGAATTTTCCCGCGGACATACATACATACATACATACATACATATATATATATATATATATATATATATATATATATATACGGCAAATAAGAAAATTGAGAGAATACAAAACGACATACATCATCCGGGAGACATTCCAATGTGTCTATTTATTCCAAAGCATTAGAATGTATTAGAAGAAAAACATACACATGTAGTAACTCTGTCTTACACACACAAGTATCAATATTACAAAAAAGAGCAAAAGGTCAGTTCGTTATGGCCGTTTCTGCCAAGAGACAATGAAATCCTCCATGCTATCTCCATTTCTTCAGTGTTCTGCGGGGATGGGAAGATACGGTTTGGATGATTAGTGTGCCTGTAGGTTTCTTCAGAGGGCCTAAGTGGTTAGAAGGGCTAATACATATAATAAACAGTTAACAATCGTTGCAGTGTAAAAATGGTTTCCCAACCTCTAACTCTCACAGAAATATATATATATATATATATATATATATATATATATATATATATATATATACACAAAGTTTTGAATTCAGCCCACGGACCCCCAGTACTAACTTTGCCGATCACCAAGGGTCCGTGGAACCCGGATTGGGAACCTCTGTACTAGGTATTAGTAAAAGTCTGCTAGATGAAAATAGTGACAAATGAAATTTTATTTCTCAACAAGTGTATTCATCTAAATAACTATCTTAACAAAAATAATTGTATATTTTGATGAAGGAAAATATTTTGGTGACCTATAGACCATTCTAAAACAGAAAAATATAATTATTGTAATAAAGACATGAAACTGAAAAACAGGTATGACTTGCCGATATATAACTTATCTCCGTACTTCCTACACTCCAAGGGTAAATTATTTGTCATAAATAGTGCTACAATGATAAACATGTAGGAAAAAGCAAAATATTTATGGAAGTATAAGCAATGGTAATGAAGGTGGTCGTCAATGGTGGTAAATGCCGTGGTAGTAATCGATGGCCGTAGCGATGGTAAATTTTGTTGTAGTAATTGGTGATGTCGTTGTCAACATCAATTTTGTTGACCATATTCGTAAATATTGTGGTAGTAGAGAGGGAGGGTATATACTTGTAGTCATTGACTAGGTAGTGGCTGACCACATCAACAATACACATCGCACATTGTGGCAGGCATCTGCAGCGATGATGTCTATGATGGCTGCGAACTCAGTGCTGGTAGGCAATAGTACCAATCACAGTCGAAGTGCTGATGATGATTGTCGTGTTCGTAGTGATGTAGGGGGTCGTTGATAGTTTATAGAAGCCACCAGCAAAACCCCGATAGACTATTGATCTTCAGATTAATTTGCAGGATCTGTAAAGCTCCATCATATGGAAATTCCCTTTATTCTACTCCGTTGCCAGTATTGAAGCATCTATTTCTTAGGTAGTGTTGCCGCATTTAATTAAATACTTGTTGAAGACGCATTGGTAGTCAGGCGTTCTTTTAGTCACATATAGAACGGTCGGATTGTAGTATCGATTTAATAGTCACCGCATTTGGAACACTGTATCTAGTACTCCACGTATATTCGCAGACACTTGCTTGTGTCCCGGATAGGACAGTTTACCAGTGTGCTTGCCTGTTGTTCTATGTTTGATCGTCTCGACTACAGGTGTCTAAGCAAAGATGGCCCAAGTAGACTAGCAGGATAGCCAGTCCTTCCATGCGGATAGTCTTACGGATGGCCTTCTCGTTAAAGGTGGCAATCGTCAGAAAGCAGGTCGTAAAGAGATTCCATTTATATGGTTTTTATCTGTGTTGGGTGTTTGCAACGGATTCTGGGTATCCGTGGGTTTCAAATATTTTGAGGAACTGTGCAGACCGTGTGTCCTATCTGGTGCTCTCACTGCATCTGTTGTATATGGGCATTCTCATTTTGTATGTAGTTGATCTTATCACTCAGCGGGAGGTCCAATTTGTAACGGACAAAAAGGTCTCGGCAAACCGCCTTTCGGTAGAACACTATGTCAGTTCATTCCCGTCCATGATGTTTAAAGGAAAGTCAATCTAGATGAGGGAACCATCGTCGTTCGGAAGTTCGATGGTGAGAACAATGTGCAGGACCATAACGTTGAGAGTTTCCAGTGTTGTGGAGGCATTCTCATGAGATGAAATGAGGCTGAAGATATTGTCCACCTACCTGGTGAGAACGGCACAGATACTGAGTGCTCTGTGCTCCAACCGGTCCAGGTAAACCAAGGCAAGCAGACTTGAGTGACTGCACACCACAGATAGACCTGAACGCTGTTTATATGCATTGCAGAGGAAATCAAACTTTTTGTTGGCAACTATCACTGAAAGTAACTGGAAGATAACGGATATGGTTCGTTTGAAGAGGCGACAACATTCTGTCATCAGGCCATCGCGGAGAGGTCAGGAACCGAAGTGTAGAGTGATATCACGTCTAGTTTGAAAATATAACTGTTGCGTTTGAATGTGTCGGTATAGTCGTTGGATGATCTCAACCAGACTGTTGACATGCAGTGGTTATGTCAACAGAGTGTCTCCGGATTGTGAATAGGAGACACGGGATTTTACAAGATGGTCCCTCCCTCTGTGTCGGAGACTATGGGTCTTAATTGAGTGGTCAAATGTACGCAATTTGCTGTTGCATGTAGTGAAGTTCCTTTTGACCCTCGCTGAAAGTTTACACCGGTTACAGATGCTGGTTCAGGCGTTGTTAATTAGATCCTGGTACTGGTATTTTAATGATCTCGCAACATATAACGTATACAACTAGAAACTAAATACTCTTGTTTGGCGCCCTACCGCCAAGTTCAAAAGTCATAGATCAAATTAATGTAAAGAACCATGCAATGGAATCATGGTATGTTATTCTGAATACTGAGGTTTATTTCCATGTGCCTTTTGCTTAAAAATGGAATTCGCAATATATTTCATACAACTGTTGTAAAACCACATGTATTGCTCCTTGGTGTTTTGTTGGCACGGAATCTGCTAAGCTATGTTAGAATTTTGAAGTACTTTATAATATATCTTAATATAGAGGAAAATGATTTAGATGCGCGTGCGCACAGGCACATGCGCGCACACATTCATATATTGTGAGTAGATTACAAACACAAATATTATTTGTAGTCGCTAGCTAAATTCAACAGTTATTATTGCTTAGACATTGAATGTATATTTAATCAATAGACATACTTCATTTAACGTTACAATCGAACTTTGAACAGCAATATGTAAATTACACATGTTCGTAATAAAGAATAGCATACCAGAATAAAATAAATATTCAACCAAACGGAAGACGAATGTAAACACAGTTACAGGGAACATTGCTTGCAAACATTTGTTAAGTGTTCCATTATATTTAGTAAAGAAGTGAATCTGAATACAATAAATAATGGTATTAATATTAGCTGTTATTGGTGATAGTATAAATAATGAAAGTAATATAGACTAGAGTTTAACAGCAATGTTTAGAGTCTTGATATTATAAGTATCGGACATAGTGAGACGGAAAGGCATCATATTTCATCAACAACTGGCAAAGCCTAGCTTTTCTGAAAGCCTTATTGTGACAACTACATCAGGCACGGTAAAGGAAATCGGTGTTATCGTCAGGAGCTCGCGTGTTGCTTAAATGGGGGTAAATTAACTCTGTTGACCAACAAACAGGCTGTCTTTACAAGGAACCACTCTCTAATATAAATAATGTACATTAAATGAAGATCCTAAGCTGCCGACAAAGAAGACATCATATAAACTTTCTTTAAATTGATATAGACTAAAATAGAAAAACCTCTATTTCTGACTCCAAGAAAACTAACACTGGAATTTCTGCACGCTGTTCCTTGAAAAAGGGCTGCAAGAGAGATAAGCCTTGTTCATTGGGCAACAACATGAGTCAGGTCAATTCTATCGGGAATCATGGCAGAAATATCATGATTTACACAGAAGGTGAGACATGTAGAGATTCCCATTTGGTGTACGCAGCAGAATGTACCAAACTCAACTTCAGTTATGCTGTTTGTACAACAGAACAAGTAAACAAAAGATTCAATGGGCACAGATATGACGTCAGGTACAATTACGGTAGTTCGACAGAACTTGCCAGACATTTTACATCAAAAGGCTGCAGTTTTGAAAGAGACTTAAAAGTGCATATTCTCATAAAACATTCTTAATCTTGGACACTTTCACTCCTCAAAATACATGAGGAGTAATATGTCTATGAGTTATTAACATCATGCCCTGAGGGTATGAATCAAATAACAGGGGAATTTCATCATGCTTACACAGAACTGTCTGATTAAATATTCTTCTTTTTCCTTTTTTCTTTTCTTTTTTCTCTTTTTTTCTTCTTTTTCTTGTAGACTTGAAAATTAAAGACTGATGATATTTTTCTGTCTATTGGGGACGCAGGATGCCCTCATTAAATTTTTGAATTTGAATTGGCATAATTTTGAATTTCTATGCAGCACGTTTCACTTTTAACTCGACAAAACAGGCGAGGTGTCAAAATATTGTTTAAACCAATAAAATATCTAGTGCAATCACATCACGCACTTCGTGTTGTCTATTTAACTTTGTGAGGAGTATATGTCAATCTTTTTAAAATACAACAACAATAATACTAGTAATAATAATAATAATAATAATAATAATAATAATAATAATAATAATAATAATAATAACAATAACAACAACAACAATAACAACAACAATAATAATAATGACAATAATAAAAATAATGACAATAAGTAAATAATAATCGATAATGGTTAACATCTAATTTGATGCAACCGTAATATCATATGGCCAGGCCGTCGGTGAATAAACCGAAAAACCCATTAAGGTTGTTTGATGAATAAGGCAACATTGTTTTTGGATACACTGCAAGATAAAAGCAAACTCAGCAAAAGGCAGGGGAACTCAGGAGCGTGAATGACCTTCAAAAAACGGATAGACATAGTACATGAGGTTTGATCTGTTGTCTGTCTAGGAGAAGAAACATTCTGATTTAAAAACTGGGATAGATAGGACTCCTAAGCCACTTAGATGACAACCTGTCAGTGGCCAGTGTCTTCATTCTTGTGATTAAGGTGAATGAATTACGAATCGGGACCTAATACTGTTTCATGATCGGTTGAAGATATGGGACTAACCGACGTCACCTTGTGAGAATCATTTACACAATATGAATATTCAGCACGTATGGTCCCTAACACTCAGAAATGAGAATGGGAACAGCGTTAGCGTAGCTCTGCAGTCTTGGCCAAAATTCTTACTATAAATGCTGTCTTCATAAAAATACCGATTGTGGCTAACCTTAAAACACAAACTTCAAAATAATGTGAAAATATCCAATACAAATATATTGAATAATGATGTGAATAAGGTTTGAACAAACGGCAAAGCCTTTCGCCCGTCAGGTGCCCTGAGCATCGCTGGGCTCGATCGTCAAATTGAAAGGCAGAGAAAAGGGTGGGATAAGGAGACAAACCGATTTGTAATCGATTGTTGAATTAGAAATGAACCCAGGAGAAGGGGAACCCGGACACGCATGAAATCAAAATGGAATGAATTAGCACTCTTAGAAATAATTGAACAACGGCAAGAGAAATGAGAACAAATAAAGGAGTAACAGACATAATTTGAAGAAATAAAAAAGGAATATAGAAAACAGTGATAATTCTGCATCAGCACATAGCGTGCCTTGCGAGGACGGAGAAATGAATGGTGGCAGTGAAGATGTAGGGCAAAGTGTAGATATAAACGAATTGCCAGTAAATGAAGCAGAAATAATGAGAAGAGAAATATTATAATAATAAGATGATGACCAATATGCTATAGTGAGGATGATGCGACGATATACTACAGGAGACCAGCATCAAGCGCCTTCCTAATCTGCAGTATGTTGATAGGCGTAAGCTGAAAACTGAAACCGAAAATATAGACTGTGTCTATGGTCTATTCCAGACGGTAGATATCTCTGTAATCAATAAGATTACCACGGCTGCAGCTATGGTTGCTGCAGAAAAAGTTGGACACAAAAGAAGAGAACAAATAGTACGAAAGGACCATACTGTCGTAGAGGAATTTATGAGAGAGAAACAAGGTTAAAAAGACATTTGTGACAAATTGATAGATCTAAAAGAGGGTAATTGTAAAACAAAGGCGTAATAATCAGACTGGAAAGAACATACAGAAAATGGGATAAAGGGTAATATTGGGATAATTGAAACAAAGCGTCGTAGCAATTAAGGCAAAACTGGAAATATTTGACAGTAGAACAAAACAATTCAGGCAGAACAGATTGTAGACTATGTGTTAATAGTACTGAAACCATCGGTCACATTGTTACGCTGTATGCTCTAAACTCACAATATGATGGTATCCTAGTCTTCATCACAACAGTTTTCGACAAAATTCTCTTTACTGTTTTCTGAGTGATGTTGCCTACATTTCTATCAACGTTTTCCTAGATCCTATATACCTGGCGAACTTGTCCAACCAAAATCTGAGTAGGTTATCCAGGTCCTAAGTTTAATGAGAGAAATCGACACTTGCCTATTCAAGTTGCAAGTTACATTTTTGTATTTGAAATTAACAAAGTACTAGACAGTATGCTGTTAAAGCCATGACATATTGCAGGAAAATAATGTCGTAATTGTGTCATCAATTAAATTAAAACTAACAAAAAGATTTCTTTTAATTATTTCGTGACTCTTTTAATATAATTTCCAATTTGTACTAGAAGTATTAATTTCTAATTATCTTCTCATAGAATTAATACTAAAAGAGGCATTTCAATTACCAATAACTCTTGAAAATTTCAAGCAACCTTTTTAATGAGAATATATTTTATAAGCAAAATATAAACCTCGAAGTAATACAACACATGCATTTAATGATAATTGCTAATTGTCTTGATATTTCTGAAGTTACAAATGTTAAACGATAGTAACGAAGGACTATCACCATTACTCTTCTCAATATCATTTCTATCATAAAATAATCATACTCCTATCAAGAAAATGAACTTTTCTGCACAAAAATCTAAAGGAGCTCCAACATTTAATTTAATTTCATCGATCACAATAGGTAGATAAAAAATATTATGCATTCAGTTATATCATCTCTATATGCTTTGTTGATAATAATACTAAATTTAAAAGTAATCCATTTCAAATTTTAAATTAGAATTTGCTACAGATTCCCAAATTAACCCCTGGAAATGTATCCTATGTGTTGTGCAAATAATTTTGTATATGCTTTTTCTATAATAAATCTTGTTTACAAATGTCACTTCTAGAAGTTATGTCTGATGCATTTCCCAACTAAGAAACTGATATAGATCAATGACAAATACAAATACTAAAATCAAAAAGGAAACGTTTTAAAGTCTGATTTAAAACAAGGATATCATATATTAGCGAATTACAACACGGAATTGCTTAAATTTTATTTACATTACTCGAGTGTAAAATTTTCTTGGTTATTTGAAGATCAAATTACTTTGAAGGTGTACAAAAACTACAGATAAATTAAATTTATTAATTTTCAGGATGCACTTTGTCTGCAGCGGATATTTGAGTCAACACAAATATATTTGCTTTAAGCTATTTCTGTGTTTTGAAAGATTTCGAGAAAAGAGAAGAGTAATATATATGACCTATTTGCATACTTTTGAATTTTTATTTGAAATTTATCTTCTGACCTGTGGTATAAACAAGTGAATAAGTGATTTGTATGACCTGTAACATCTGTGCGTTTATTTAGAACAAGAATAACATTTGATTTCATGGTGGTGTACTTAGCAAATAAATAAATTTATCTGAGAACGTGTTGAAACTTTAATGATCGTAGCATGGAAGAGATGTTAAACATTTCGAAACACACAAGAACTGTTAAAACATTTATTGTTTGTAATGTAGTATCAGTGACCAAGTTGCAGTTTCAAACTACTAAAGATTTGACCCTGAACAATAAATGTTTAAACAAAGATAATGCTCTTTGCGTGATTCTGAATGGTTAACATGTATCTTTCATACAGCAATCGTTAATA
This sequence comes from Octopus bimaculoides, assembly GCF_046866305.1. Classification (NCBI taxonomy): domain Eukaryota; kingdom Metazoa; phylum Mollusca; class Cephalopoda; order Octopoda; family Octopodidae; genus Octopus; species Octopus bimaculoides. The sequence continues at coordinate 70,977,522 of NC_142928.1, read as the reverse complement.
AGACATTTGAATTTTACAGAAATTAGAATTTTAATACACATATAATAATAGACATTTAATATTTATTTTCGAAAAGCATAGCAATAATATGTATTGGTCTCAAGATTGTAACCGTGTCATTTAACTGAAATATATTCATGGATCGTTTTCTATCTACCAGTGAATAATAATATGAAAGACTGGTTAAGGAGATATGGAATCTGATCTAAGTGAAACTAAACTAAATACCGCGTTGCATAAATACAGTCCCAGCTAATTATTCTATAATAATACAGAATAGAAGTGCTGTTGATATTTCGTTCAGGTCAACATCTTTGAGGTATATACTAATATGAATGTTGATATATTTATTGTCTATCTTATGTTTTTCAAGGAAATAAATTAAACGCAGTAGCATCCCCATATTACTGATATATAAAATGCGTGAGTAAATATATGTGTGAGTGTGTATATATATATATATATATATATATATATATATATATATATATATATATATATATATATATATAGGGATCAGCATGAGATTGCTTCACCAACATACTGAAAATTTAGAAATAGCAGTCAAAGAACTACTAATTCTAAACTACAATTTTTTCTCTAACGGATGGCGATATTTACGGCACACATAGAACAAAAGCAGAAGAGAAAATAAAAACAAACCAGCCTTTAGTTAATCATGTACGACGTTTCGTGATTGAGAATATAAAATTCTTTTCCACTCATCAGCATGATGTACACAATAAATCTGAAAATGCACATATACTCATGTGTATTTGACCATGCGACATCAGAATCACATGAGAAAATGCATTCACAAATTTATCGACTAGTGAGTTCCGCATCTCTCATCAAGAATTACCCCATGTCGCCACAAAGAGTCCCGCAGAAAAAGACTGCAGTTTAACCATCCAATAGAAGACCATCAATATAAATACAGGTATAGGGCAGGGAATTGCCAATTAGTTAATAAAATTAATAATTAACAATTTTGCCAAGTTGTTCAGTATGCAAAAAAACCTTATGTGATTTTGATGTCGCATGGTCAAATATACATGAGTATATGGGCATTTTCAGATTTATTGTGTACATCATGCTGATGAGTGGAAAAGAATTTTATATTCTTAATCACGAAACGTCGTACATGATTAACTAAAGGCTGGTTTGTTATTATTTTCTCTTCTGTTTTTGTTCTATGTGTGCCGTAAATATCGCCATCCGTTAGAGAAAAAACTGTAGTTTAGAATTAGTAGTTCTTTGACTGCTATTTCTAAATTTTCAGTATGTTGGTGAAGCAATCTCATGCTGATCCCTATATATTTATAATTATAAATGTTTTTACCGATAAAGGTTTTTTTGCATACTGAACTACTTGGCAAAATTGTTAATTATTAATTTTATTAACTAATTGGCAATTCCCTGCCCTATATCTGTATATATATATATATATATATATATATATATATATATATATATATATATACATGTGCATACACGCATACTTACACACAGACATACACACACACAAACACATATATCTTAAAGACATCCTTCAGATTCGTTAGCGCGTCGGCTTGAATGCTTCTTAGTTCCTCCGACTCTTTACATTCTATGCTCAAACGCTGCCGAGGTGAATTTTGTCTGAAGTGTTAGTGAAGTCGTGGGGTCCAAGTGATAGACTTTTCTCCCGCCCTGAAATTGGTGGCATTGTGTGAAGATTAGAAGGAATCTATGTATCTAACTATTTATCTACCTCGTATCTCTCTTTCTCTCTATCATTTGCCTGATATATATATATATATATATATATATATATATATATATATATATATATATATATATACATGTAGACATACAGACACACGCACGCACGCACGCACACACACACACACACACACACACACAACACATATATGAATATATACTCTTTTACTTTTACAACACACCCACCCCTACGCCTCTAGCTACTTACCACACAGCCACTCCTACGCCTATATATATATATATATATATATATATATATATATATATATATATATATATATATATATATATATATATATATATATATATATATATATACATATATATATACATACATAAAATGTACATATATATTTATACTTGCATCCACAAACACATACATCTATACAGACAGACACACACACACACACACACACACACACACACACACACACACACACACACATACATACACAAACATATATATATATATGTGCATATCTATCAAATTAAAATATGGAGCTATACTCATTCCAAGGTGCTGCACGCAATATGTAATGAGTTAAGAACTATGCTCGATCTGTATGAGATGGAAATGAAATTGAAAGTAAAGCGTTGCTGCAGACTAACAATACAAACCTTGATCATGCCTAGTTACGATTAGATTACTTTTTATTCTCAGTTCAATTATTCAACGATTTTCACAGCTTGTTACCTGTGAATAGGAAGCATCTTAGCCCAACGAAAGTAGATGAGGCAGTCATTCAAAAGTTCCGTTTAGAGAGACAAATTTAGGCTTCTGAAGTGTTGAACATCACAACGACAGGTATAGAAAGTTACATAATTTAAAATTTATCATGCCATTTTCTACTCTGTTCATTCATTCCCTTAAAAAAAAAATGCCAACATTTATTTTTTCGTTATCTAACGAACATATTACGTTCAGTACTCTAATTCTTACCTTATTTTTTTCTCCCGAAGTAAACAGCGTCCTTGAAAGTTTTGCGGATGTATATTTTATTTTCCATCTATTGTATTCTTTCAGTCACATATCATAAACTGTCATGCCATTGAACAAACAAGCCAAACAAAACGCGAGTCCCTTGTAACAACTGAGAGTGACGTATGTCTGAAAGGATTTCATACGTCTATATATATGTTTATATGTTTATATGTAAATGTATGAGTGAATATGAAAATATTAGAATATTTATATCAATAATTTATTTGTTCTGCATCATCTGTATACTTCCATATACTATTTTTTATAGACTTACCACATTTTACAAACAACATCAAACTTATAGGACGTAATGATGTTACTAACCTCTTGTACTAAAAGCATTCACTTTAACACTGAATACACTAGAAGATAAATCACAAAGCTAACAAGTTTACACTTCCCACCCTTATTCCTCGTCCTATTTCTTTATATTTGGTAATTTCAAATACTAGATCTTCCCTTTTAAAATTTACATCTGTATATGAGAAAAAGATGCATATTAAACGAAAGGGTTTTGAGGGGACAATATCGGCGAAAATTTTACGTGTGCAACCATTGCAGTCTTTACATTTTTGATACAACGATGTATAATTACTCCACTATTAAACATAATTTTCGAGTTCAAAATCATACTAACCAAACTTATGTACGTACGTGTATTAGTTATATATAATATACATACATAAACACACACACATACACATGCATATATATATATATATATATATATATATATATATATATATATATATATATATATAATCTATCTATCTATGTATTTATCTATTTATTTATTATCTATCCATATTTATATTAATATATGTATACATACATACATTCACACATACGCTAATACGTATCCACACAAACACAGATGCAGACACACACGCACACACATACACATGCACACACACATGCCTGTTTGTGTCTGTGCTTATATGTATACGTACTCAAGTAGAACTTCAAACAGTGACGTACGTGAGCTTATATTAATAAACATATATACTTTGATAAACAAAACTATAGTTATACATATGCGTATGTCTATGCGTGCATATATATATATATATATATATATATATATATATATATATATATATATATATATATATATATATATATGTGTGTGTATATAAAACTACATAAACACATATACACTTAAACGCACCATTGATTCTGGGCGTGCATGTGTATATACCCGTGGCTACGCATAGCGTTCACTATATGTATAATTGTAACCCCAGGTGAAAATTGTTCATTTTCAAACAAAACATTCCTTGCATTAAACACTGAAACGTAAGCTTTTATTGCAAGTTTCGAACTCTGACCTCAATCAGTAATAGACACATCTATTTTATAAATGTAATTAAATAGCCTATTTATGCCGCTAACTGTATTGTGAGAAGGTCATGTTTGTTGAACTTTATAATATGGTCAGTGGTTATCAAACTCTAATGTCTAATTCACAAGTGTCTGCTCAATACATCTGTGGTTATTTTGTTCCTAATAGTCAGATACATTTTATTGTTTATGTGTATATTTGCTATACATCTCAATTCAAAACATACGGAGAAATACATACAGGTCTGTTTTTCTTAAAACGCGTACACATAGAGGCAAATAGACGCACATATGCACACGAATATGTATAAATGTATATATATATATATATATATATATATATATATATATATATATACGTGTGTGTGCGCGCGTGTCTGTATTTGTATCAGCTGATATGAATCTACATTCATACACAAACACGCACGCACACACATATAGTAGATACATGGTTGAAGGTAATATAATTTATCATAATTACCGTACGCTTATATCATCATTAGTCGAATGTAAATATAATTTGAATTTAATCTAAAATAACGTTGATGATAGCGTTCATTAATTTCACTCGTAAGCACGCATATTCTCATGTTCTTGACATACTTTATATGTATATACATGTATGTGTATCTGATCAGATATATGTCGTATATATATATATATATATATATATATATATATATATATATATATATATATATATATATATATATATATATATATATATATATATATGTGTGTGTGTGTGTGTGTGTGTGTGTGTGTGTGTGTGTGTGTGTGTGTGTGTGTGTGTGTGTGTGTGTGTGTGTGTGTGCATATGTTTGTGTGTCTGTGTTTGTCCACCCAACATAGCTTGACCACCGATGCTGGCGTGTTTACGTCCCCGTTAGTGGTTCGGCAATAGGGACCGATAGAATAAATACTAGGCATACAAAGAATAAGGCCTTGGGTCGATTTGCTCGACTAAAGGCGCTGCTTCACTATGGCCGCAGTCAAATGACTGAAACAAGTAAAGGAAAAAAGAAAGAAAAAATATATATCTGTGTGCGCGTGTAAGTATATATAGATATATGTATATATATATATATATATATATATATATATATATATATATATATATATATGATGGCATCAACTGAAACTTTAATGCATTCCTTAGAAAATCAATTATTTATATGTGTTGCTAAGTATTTATTTTTAGGTGTATCGTTAGTTTATATATAGAACTGGAACAGAATATTTACTTTACTATATTTCAGTGACTGATACAATTTTGATTAGTTGAATGTTTGTATACACAAATCACTCTGGCCCTATACCCATGCAATTTTATTTAAAATTCTAATTTAAAAAATTTCCATTTGACCTCATTCTAGGAACTCTATGGGGATCTGCAAATTTTTCATGATTTATTCGCAACAGGATGATGAATGCGAATCTTCAAATATCAAATATATTAAGCACTATACTTCTACATAGCGTTTAAGATTATACATAGATGCATGCATTCATACACATATGCGTACATATATACACACATACATGCATACCCCGTTGTTGGTGTTGAAATTCAAATGGAGCCTTTAATCTACGTATGAAACCGGCTCTTTCTCTATTGGCAAGAAGTATTGAAATAAAACTGAACAATGACATACATACACAAATGTGTGTGTATGTGTGTGTGCATGTGTGCGCGCGTGTGTGTATACTCGCATAGATATATATATACTCAACAGGAAAGTCCCATTACTATTTTCAAGCTAAAGGAGATAATTTCCCTGGAAATTTGAACTATTCACTTTTACGTAGTTAATAATAATTTGTAGACGGGCGCCGGGTGAATAATTGTATGAAAAAATTATTACTTAAATATGCTGGAATCTATATCTAAAATGTAGAAATTATGTTCTTTTCATTTCTTTTGTTTTCCTGCCCTTAATTTTCAATTACGTTTCCGCTCCTTCTTGACTGTAAGTTAACTCATTAACTATAAGATTTGTGCATGTGCCTAGTGATATCTGGAAGAATATTCATTGTTTCTGTTAGAGCAATATTTATTTAAACTTCAGTGAATATTCGAATGTTTTAGATACTTAGCTACTGTATATATGTGAATTATTCCATCAGCAGAAAATTCAAAAATACTGTTTCACTTTTTTCGATATGCACTGAAATATATTCCAACTAACTTTAACTAAACGTTGAAACAAAGATCCTTACCATATGTTCTCTTTTAATTGCCTTTTTAATATCTTATTTCTTATATATATATGCACACACATATAATGCTTAGATGTTTATATTATTATGTCACTTCTGATATTTACACATGGAAAACTAACTTCCTACTCATAACTGTAAATTGAGATGGTCAACTGAAAATTCATATATATTTAGCTATTAAACTGTACTATATTTGCTGCATATATAGACAAATAAAGTATTACTGCTTTTTGATTTATCCCCACACTATGCTCCTTCTCCTGGACTCTTTCAATCTACCCTTTGCTTTACACGTTCGTCTTCAGAGTCCATTCCTAAATAAAGCTTTGTCATCTATAAATTTGTCTCTGGCATTTCTCCAACCATTTCAGTTGTATCGATTATCTTTCGTTTCAATCTGTCTTTTCCTGGTCAATGGTACCCATTTACCCTGTCGTTTCATTCCATTGTTTTGCTGAATGTTGAAGAATGTTATTTCACCTATTTAGTCATAGAGCTACATTTATGTTTTCATTCATAAAATTAGTTACAATAGGTAACGTTTTCTACGTATTATATATTTGTTTTCTACATTCTGAATATACTCCGTTCTGTCTAGAATTTTAGAATTGCGAACACATAATTAATTGTTTTACGAACTATGATTTTTTATGTATTTATTTAAAGGTAGTAAGATATGTAACTACATGCATGGTAGGATAATACATACACACACTTGCATATATATATATATATGTATATATATATATATATATATATATATATATATATATATATATATATATATATATATATATATATATATATATATATATATATATATATGTATGTATAATATACTTATATATATATATTTGTTCATATGATGATATCTCCACAATGTGTTGATGATGAGAAAAACATGTAATCGCTACCAATATAGCAAGAGATTTCTCCGCATATATATATATGAGGGGTATTGTTATCTAGAAGACCCAAAGAGTATCGCTCAAGCAAGTGCTATGGATAGATCGTAGTTCAACTCTTGGTTCGATAATGATACGAGTGAGGAGTCTAATGCGGGTCTTGTATTTGCATGCATATATATTAGGCAAAATGAGATAAAAAAAAGCGAAGCCTGTGAGGAGTTTTCAGGACATTTATAATAAATAGTCTTACAACTATTTCTGGGATATTATGGATATCTCAGAAACGACTGTAAGACTATTTTGTTATAAATGTCCTGAAAACTCCTCACAGCCTTGGTTTTGTTATCTCATTCTGTCCAATACACACACATGCGCGCGCGCGAGATCACCCCCCCCACATATATATATTCAAATCGAACATTACAAATAACAAGAACGAAACAACAAGACGACATGCATATGGAATGTATTACCTTGACACTCAGTAAAGCTGGAAAAAGAGTGGAATTTTAACGTTTGAGCGTCGCTCTTAATCAGGAAAAGGATGAACAAAAAGTGCAGAAAATGAAAAAGTCTACGAATTGCACGTATGTGGTTGCATGGCTATATATATATATATATATATATATATATATATATATATATATATATATATATATATATATATTTATGCGTGTGTGTGTCTCTGTGTGTCTTTTTGTGTGTTTGTATGTATAAGATTCTTGTAGGATAGATTGTGTATTTCCAATGAAGCACACTGCCCGAGCTGAGGACTATATACATTGTCGGTTTCCAGACTGATATCGAAATTCTTCGGGTGTAGAATATCCTGGTTTCACGATAATAAAACTGTTCTGACCCACGCTAAAGGAAGTGCGGAGGTAGTGATGGACACAAAATACTATAAAAATGTAATACTCTCCATGTTGGAAAACGATATTTACTATGTGAAGATACAACCCACATAAGACACTTAAAAACTTATCCTCCTTACTTCAAATACATGGATAGGGCCTCACTTAAAAGGAAATTGACTATTTATCCAATTTTAAATACAGACCAAGTCTATTCTACGGATTACCTAAAATACACAAAAATTCTCCAAGCCTATGCATTAATGTCCCCCCCTCTGACCTCACACTAGGACCCATCATTACTGACCCTGCTTGTGAAATTCACCGATGGAGCAATTTTCTCGACATCTTACACAAACTGTTTCTAAAATATGTAAAAAGCTTCATCAGGGATGACTTAGACATGCATAACCGCCTCCCGAAGACAATAAATGAAGGAATCCTGTTAGTATCTATCATTCGATGTGGTGAACCTGTACACCAATTTGCCACACGATTATGGCATAGAAGCATTCACCTTCTGGCTAGCAAAATACTCAGAAGAGATCCCAGGACGCATCAACCACGGATTCATAATCGCAGGACTGAAATTCATCCTACAGAACAACTATTTCATGTTCGATACAGTCAACTATCGACATACTTGTGGAATTGCAATGGGAACCCGAGCTGCCCCAATGATTGCGAACCTTGTAATGGGTTACCTACAGCTTAAAATATACCAATCATCACTACAACAATATGACGTCACATTTCATTGCTATTTAAAGGAGAACTGGAAGAGGTATTTAGATGATTGCTTCATACTTTGGAAAGATAGCATGGACAAACTCCTCGATTACAAAATAATGCTCAACAATATCAATAGCAACATACAATTTACCATGGAACACAGAAATAAACAACTCCCTTTTCTTGATATCCTAATTAAAATAGTCAATAACCACATCGAAACAGACATATGATATAAACCCACAGGTTCAAAATAATACCTAACATTCAACTCATGCCACCCCAAACACATAAAAATTAATATACCTTACAATCTCGAGAAAAGATTCTGTACCAATACTCATGATCGAAAACCCCTTGAACTCAGATCAATATTATCAAGAGACATTACTCAACATCATTAATAAATGATGGGATTAATCGAGCAAAGGAAATAGACATATGGACATTAAGGGAAGTCAACAGAAATTCTTCACCAGACTTAAAATACTCTCATACATCTCCACACATAACCCTAGAAACAACGAAGCTTTCAATATTATCATCCAAAATCTGTCCATTCTCACAGGAGATAAAACAATGCACAAAATTTTAGGCTCACACAAAATTATCAAGAGCAAAATGTGACTGAAATCATTGAAAAAAATATTAAGCAACTCAAGACTATATCCATTAACAACAGAACCAAAAGTGAAAAGATGAGGTCGGCTTAACTGTGGCACATGCCCCCGCTTCTTGGGGGGTACAGAGTTCCACTTTAAACAAGGTGAAATATTTAAGATTAAATCAAATTTCACCTGTGCCTCGGAAAACCTAATCTATGCCATTACCTGCTTAGGTGGTCAAGATATTGGCCAAAGAGTAACATCACTCCGTCGAAGAACCACTCTTCACAAAGAACAAATCCGTCACCCACAATACAGACAGATACAGGTCAGTGAACTTATAGATAGGTGTGCTAGGAACCTTAATCCTAATTTCCTGATTTTCTTCTTCTATCAATATTCACAGAACACCTCAGTGCAGCAAAGAATGAATAAAGAAGCAACTTTCATCCAAAAATATCATCCACAACTTAACATGAACACAGCATAATACAGAGCACTACTAACCATACCAATAATGCCACTAACACTCATACATTCCATACATCATTCATATTACAGTATTATATCGACCCTAATTGCACCACGTCCAGAACTACTTACCTACCTTACACATAATCTTTTCACGCAGGGACTAGTAGACCCGACACCGTTTGGTAATCGGTGCACATTCAGAGCCAGTGAACAACAATGACGATACCGGGATGACTTTGAATTTCTTTAACAATTGACTTTTATTCCTCTTAATTCTACCTCGGTTCGTCTAATTGTATGTATTTATCACTACTTTTCATTAAAAAAGCCTTTTTATTTTTTTGATATTCAATGTGCATTTTCGCTTTTTTCTTCTTACTTCCCCATTTATATATATTACATAAAAGAAATTTGGAGCACAGCAACTTATTCACATTCAGAAGCTGTGTTCCAGACTCTGGGCCCCTTAGCTTTGAATTATTCAACACCTGCTAGACTAATTGAATTTTCTCTTAGCGTTTGAATTCACACTTTCTTTTCTCCTGCCACTTTTTGCTTCAATCTTTTCGCTTTTTTCTCGTGTTTTCTCATGCGGCAACGCCCAGGTTCTTAAACAAGTTTGTCCATGTGCAGAGAGTCTGAAATATTGCTTGGAGAAAATGAACGTTATATAAATCTACCTAATTACCGTGTCTCCATGTCATGAAACTGTTAGTAGCTCCTATTTTAATATTGTGTACATTAAATGATATATTTAACTCACACTAGATGGAATACGTTTTTGTTGATCTTAAATATAACGGAACATTAAAGTATATATGTATACATACATACATTCTTGACTCTATTTATTCAGTTACACACACACACACACACACACACACACACACACACACACACACACACACAGACGCACATACACGCACGCATACACACACACACACAAGCGCGCGCACACATGTCATCTGGTAGCTGTTACTAGAATTTCATATCACCATACGAGGAGGGTGGACTGAAAATTCCTGGTTCTGGATAAAAGAAAATATAGGAAGATCAGTCAATTATGATTTTACTCAACATATTACCCTCTCAGATTCACATACTTAATGCAGCCGTCCTTAATCTTTTGTAAGCCCTGTAAAAGAACTCGGAAATTTAGGCTTTCAACCATGGCTTTCGTCATGCCTTTAAAGCCAGGAACTATTCAGCAGCCCCTCGTAACTGAATCCATTTCCCATAACCTTCTAGATTTGTGTCAAATTTTGTTTCATTTAAAAATCTAAAATAAGTTTATTGTGCAGCTAAATAATTTCCTAAAATTCTCCAAAAGCTCTAGCTGCTATTAAAAATATGCGATGAAGTCATTGTACTTGACTTTCATATAGGGTTTTTAATAGGCCTAACTTGGACGAGTTTATATTCTTTTTATTTCATACATTCTGCAAGCCATGTTTTGGGACTGCACAGTGATTATATACTGGCTGGTACTGGCATGATGTGTTCATTTTCTCCCGCAATATAAACGATCATTAATTATATAGATTTCGAGTAGAACTCATTCATATAATTATATAATTAGATCTTAGGATTAGAGCTGATTCCAGTCTCAGTATTGTTAACTTTGTGTATGTCACTTGGAATTCAGTAACGAATAAATATTAGCATTATAGAGAGCGCGACGAAAAATTACAGTACTTCGATAAAAATTTACAATCATCGTCGCACAATCTTTAGAAAAATAAATCTTGTTAGGAATAATAGAAAGCGAATATCCAGCATATATTCTGAAGAGGTGTTTTTTTTTTAATTGTGATGCATACTTGTATAGATATGCAGTATGACATAGCGGTTTTACAGCTAAAACTGTCTCCACAAATTTTAATAAAGTATAATTAAGACGTTTAGCAACAGTACCTTTAAGCGTTCTCTGTAAGTTTTTCCTAGATTTTATGGCTAAAATATGCAATGCGATACACCGTTTCAAGTAACGGTAAATTCTACAAAATGAGAAAGATACAGTTATTGTTTCCTCTTTCAGATGCTTACGGACATATTTAGTTCTACATAGATGGAATGATTAGAGGAGGTTTTCACGGTTATTTTAAGACCAAAACCAGCTTCCTAACTGCATTTCATGCCGAGATATCGGATTCTGAATGTCGCAAGTCTTTGACTGCGTTCTCCTCAGTTTTTAAGTTGTGGCACGTACAACGGTTGTTACTAAACGCCTCAATTGTAAACGTAAAACATCTGATTTTTCAACGCTGGAGACGTTTTAAAATTTAATATTTATACATTTCCCATGGAATTACAACAATTATAATATATTTAATTTAGAAATACACTGTTAATATAACGAACTAACTTAAGGTTCGAGCTGGCAGAATCGTAAGCACGTCAAGCGAAATGCTTAGCGGCATTTCGTCCATCTTCACGTTGCGTATTCAAATTCCGTAGACTTTGCCTTTCATCCTTTTGGGGTCAAAGAAATACATACCAGTTGAGTCCTGGAGTTGAGAAAATGAACTTACTCACCTCCCAACATATTGCTGGACTTGTGCCAAAATTTGAAATCAATATAACAAACTACCGATATGCTAAACAAAGAAAAAAGTTGTGATACAAAGGGTTCTTTTCCACGGTCTTCATGTACTACATTATCTATCTCGCTTTTTCGTCTAATAGGCTCTATTAAAAGCTGTCACACTTGGTTACAAAACTGGTATATCACGTTTACTAAATGCTTCTTTAAAACAATATATCTCTAATATCTACAGCATCAAAAATAAAACAATAATTACCTGAAAGACGGCATAGCACAGTCTTGTGCAATTATACTTGGTGTCTGAAAATTTATAATATACACAGTGTTTATAATGCAAGGAACATGCTTATATAATTCGCGTCGTATTTTAATTTGCATTGCGCATTTCCCTGAAAATGAAATCATTTGAATGATTGTAATGATTTAGTCAAGGCGTAAAATCATTCACCCTTACAAATTTTGTATACATCTACACTCACACACATAAATGTAAACACATATGAATATATATATACACGCATTCGCACTTATAAGCACATATTAACACACACACAGAAAAAAAATGGAAAAAGAGATAGATAGACAGACAGAATGATAGCTGAGAGAGATATTGAAAGCTAAAGCTACGTAGAGTGTCTGTCTTCCCATGAAAACCACACGCATCTACAATTCTCAATTTCTGTTCTATGCTCTCATAGCCTCTCCGACCTTTCTTGAACCGTTTCACGTAGTGAGAAGCTTTATAGCAGTCATTCGTTCACAACTACACACTTTTAAATGCTCGCCGATGCTGAGAGATTTGTTCCTATATATCTCAGATAAACTTAGATATGTTTTGACTAAAGATTGGCCTAGGCCGTGTCTAACTTAATAGTACCACCTGTTAGGATTTGCTAAATCGTTTTAAAGTCAAGTTTTGTGGTACCATAGCCCATTCGAGTCGGGAGTTCTTCTTGAGTGAGTTCTATCGAGGTATCGGTAGCTTATCTAGTATGCCTTGAACTGATTTGTCCACTCACAAACATACGCACACATACACATATATTTTTACAAATGTCACTAAATGTGACTAGCGTGTTAGGGAAATACCTACATTGCTAGAAGCACTCTAATTCTGCATGAAAACATATACACTAAAAGGGACCTGCGGTTTATATCTAATTTATATATACACAATAGCGAATCACTAAATCATCCAATTATTTAGATGACTGGAACATAAATACTAATGGCGAAGCGAGACCAGAAAGAGCCGAACGGTCGAGGGGACGTAAATGATGAGGCCACGGAAGTTGCCGAAACTGACACGTCAGTATTACGAATTCTCGATCGGCACTTTAGTGTATATGACTTCATTCATGTGCGTTAACTACATCATCAGAGTGTTTAGCTCTTATTTCTAGCAATGCAGGTGTCTTCTAAAAGCCTAGTCATATTTAGTGACGTTTGTAAAACTCCCTTTTCGTGAAACATTGCAAACTGCTGTTTATATTATATATATACAGAGAGAGAAGGAGAGGTTATGAGTGGTAATGGTGTGAATAAGACCCAATGGTGTCAATAAGACCCAATCCTGAGTAAGTACTATGGACAGACTACAGTCAAGCTCCAGGTTCGGAGTTTATGTGAATGAGAAGTCCAACGTATGTAGGAGGCCCAGTTCTTCTGTGTTGACATTGCGGCACTCCACTTCGCTCTCGTTGATCATCTCCACGCACTTCACCGCAAAATCCACGTCGATAGATGGGTATAGGGATACCACATCCATGCTACCCACTATACATCCTGTCAGGTCGCAGGTGTTGTTACAGTCGTTGATCCTGCTGAGGAGCACTTCCGTGTTTGGACCTCAGAAATGCACAGTCAACAATTTCCCATCCTGGAACAACGATATCCCACACTGTATGGACTTCGCAAGGACCACAAAGTAACCGCTGATCCTGTGGTGGGACCACCAATAAGACCAGTCTGTGGAGCGAATATCGCTAGCAACTATAGGATTTCCTACTTCCTCTCAATGATCATACGCGCCATAATCCGGATGTCACCTGATGTTTGTGACAGCACGGAAGATCTCAGCAGAATCAACGATTGTAACAACACCTGCGACATGACGGGATGTATAGTGGGTAGCATTGATGTGGTATCCCTATACCGATCTATGGACGTGGATTTTGCGGTGAAGTGCTTGGAGATGATCAACGAGAGCGAAGTGGAGTTCCATAATGTTAACACAGAGGAACTGGGCCTCCTACTTAGACTGTAGTGTTGTTATTAGATAAAGAATTAGGTGCAGATATGGCTGTGTGGTAAGAAACGTGGCAACTTGGGCGAGTTTCTTTAACTAAAGTTCCAGGTCGAGGAAAGCCTTATGAGGGGAATAAGTAGAGTGAGAAACTGAAAGAAGCACGTCATATATATAGTTAACGAAACTCGCCCAAGTTGGCCCGTTTCTTACCACACAGCCATATCTGCACCTAATTCTTTATTTAATAATAACACTACGATTTAATCGTTATCATATCTAACACTTTCAACGACAAGTCAAGCAGCATCAGAACATTTAAGCATCTCTCTTTATGTGCGTCTCTCACTCCTAATATGTTTTCCACTATTTCAGATATATAGAAATAAAGCGAAAGAGTGAGGGAGGAAAAATAAAGAGCGAGATTGATAGAAATTTCTAAAAGAGGTTGAAAGATGAAGAAGAACAGGGTGTGACGTGAAACTAGTGTATCACCAAAGTCACGCTTATCCTTGCTCCCTTTTCCTCCCTGCTTTATTAAAGTCACTTTTTCGTTTTAATTTAACAAAAGGCTTTTTTCTACACCCTATCTTGACTTATTAATACATCAAAACGTTTACTACTTCACATATTGATAGTTTTCTTGTTTGACATTTATAATTATATAGTACTATTTGCACAATTGCTGTATGATTACTTTTAAAAAGCATTGCAATTTATTAAACATTTCTTGATACGAATTTTTGTCGTCAACTATTCTTTTAATAATAGTAGCATAACGTAGATTACTGTTACAACCTAATAAATGTATATATAAATATTGTGTGTTAAGTGATCTATTATTAAGACATTCCTCTAACATAAGGATAGTAGTTGAAATATGAGTTAAGAATAACGCAAAAGACAAACTAATTTTGTAAAATGTTATACTGATAATATAATGAATATTCAGCACTCCATCTGTAATTCTAAAACCAAAACACCAATAGGTTGAAAATATACCTCAAAGTAATTTGCAATTTTTATCACAAGTTGTCTCTTCTACACAACGAATATATATGGTAAAAATCAAAATTATAAAATTACAATTGTAATTGCGCATTATCTTTAGTAGGTCTAAATGTTTAATAGTTGAAATTATCTGAAAAAGCAACAATTTTATGTTTTTAACATAAAAGATGTCTGTCCGTCCTCAACAGAATTTTACATAATATGCCATCAATATTAATATAGGAATACCGCTGTAGTAAATAGTCCCTTGCAAATCATAAGTTAAAATACAATACGGATTGCAACTAATATTGTTATAAGATCTATTTACTTCCATTTCAGTCTATTTAAAAAGAACACACCAAGCGTATTGATTATAGTGACAATAGAAAAATTTATAATATCGGCTTGGTATATGCAATTGAATGTTCACCTTCATTACTATATAAAACTATATTGCTCTCTATAATATTATTATATTGTAAAGCAATATTTTAAGTACGTACAAACATACAAAATGTAAAAGTAAAACGGAAATTAAAGAATCTTAAAAATTATTTGGAGTAAGAATTCACACAACAAACTTTTTCACCTTTTCTTATTTGCTTCAATGCCTTAGGACCACAACAATGTCATTATATCAACCTGAAATTAATTATATCTCATTTCTATAAAAACGAAAATGTTTCAGATACATTATAGTTCACAAACAAATATTAACTGAATACTCCTACCTATATTTGTATACATTTATAACAATGTTTTATACAATTTGGAATATATAATATATATTTTATGGTAATTTCATATATCTTTATGAAACCATTTCATAAATCTTATATATTTTCACAACTTAATGTACGTGTATGCTGCAGCATATATCCCAACAATGAAATTTCAAAATCAGTTACATTTTTTTTTTGTGCCTAGAATTTGCCGCACAATATCTATATATGTTTTAATGTACATTTGTAAAATATGGTAAACTGTGAAGTGTATAAAGTCAAAGCATGGCTTAAATCCTTGGTTTTCGCAGCTTAAAATTATATAATTCTTAATTTCTTAGAGAAAGGAATGCTTAACTTTGAAATAGTTTTCACTCGTGTATCGATTTCCATAGCGCATTTTCCTTGTAGGTGTCTGGGAATCCGAAAATCATTCTATTGCTCTTATTACTTACAGAGAAAAACTAAGACAGTGATAGATATCTTCGTATAGGAAAGAAGTACCTGCTTCTTATTGATACGCATAATTTTCGAATGTCCGAAATTACGAATTTGAAACCAGGATAACTTTATTAAATAGAGAAATATAATATTTGCAGCATATTATCGCGATTCTAAAATAAATAAATTTGATAGATTGAATGGAGATAATTATATAAAGATCGAACTGATGTATATATTTAAGGAGATGTGAAAACGAATTCATCAAAATGATGCTTATAGATGTCCACATAAATGAATGCTGACAATCAAAGTTATGAAATATATTATTTTCATCTTTATCTTTATAAACTGTTAAATATACTTCAATATACGGTTGATAAGCTATATTTGTTAAATAATTTATGAATCGTTCAATTTGGCTTTTCCACAAATAAGTTTACTATGGTGCCATATCGACTCTGTAAGTGATACAATTGTTCTGCATTTAACGACAATTATTTGAAATTTTATCTTTATAATCTCTGATACTAAAAATATACATTTCCTGGTTATATTTTTATGAGAATCAGCTTAGTCTGCCATATTATTAACGATATTACTAGTATTGTTTTCTTGGCCCGCGTGGTGCATTAGTGTGATAGATAGCATATTTCATTCAATAAATTGCAAAGATTTCCGGTAGAAGAATGTCAGTTCGTAGACTAACTTTCAAAAATGTTCCCCTAAACTACATAGTTTACACTCTTCCTAGTTAAAAAATGAACAGCTTGAATAAACTGTACAGGTAGGAAAAAGATGAACGATATCCTATTTAAAATTTGAACAAAGGGGACGGGAAAAAAGGAAAAGGTGTGTCAGATTCGATTAAAATATTATTTCTGATACGAGGCAGTAATATCACATTTACGAGTTCATAACTGGATGATTTTGTTCAAAAACGATTGAGAACTTGTAAATGGAATGATTTCTCAGGGTTAATTGAAGAAAGGCTGAAAAGGGAACTAGGCATAATAAAGTCTTGAGGATGTCGAAAACTTACTGTGCTGTTTCTGAAGAACATGTACGCAATATTAACGCCAGGGAAATAGAGATGAAGAATAGGAAAGAGAAAACTTCCTGCCCAGCATTGCTTGCAGATGCTGGAGATGCATATTGCGCAGAAATCTCCAAAACTGTGAGTTCTGTTCGAGTAAAAATGAGATACAGTATATTTTATGTTTTGTTTGACGGATTTCTTCAATAACGAACGTGTGCTACATACTTGTAATGCACATAATTGTGTTTCTTTTATTCTTATAAGTGTTGGAATTGTATTTGATGTGTTTATGATATTGCGTTTGCTTTTGTAATGTTGTACAACCTACTCTACTCGCTGAAACAGGTTGAAACGTATGGGAAAGTATGTTACAGGGAATTAAATCAACTTGCAATAACCCTGCCGGAAAAATGCTAAAATACTTTACCGGCTACCCAAACGGAAATTAGAATATTCTAAAAGATTTATTCCATTTCACAAGGCTGTCTCTTATATCTGTCGCGATCAAACCGAGCAGCAAATTAGTTCAAGGTTCCAGAATTTGGGATATTCGCACAGCTAGAGATTCGAAAAGCAACCTAGCGCAGAGATATTTATCAGCTTTAGCGACGCACCCTTGTCTGATGCTCATTTTCTGAGATTGCAGGAGGATAACGCATCACCATTTTTTGTGTCCGCTCTATAGATTATCATTTGTTCTATGTATGGCTATTTTTTACAGACGCATGTATACAGAACCACATACAAATACGCGAGCGCGTCCACTCATGTACATAAGTATGTGTGAGCGGGTGTTCATGTATGCTTATACATACATACATACAAATATACATACATATATACATACATATATAATGCATACACACAAACACATACACATTACGATTGAAAATTGTGAGAATAATATTCATCATATTTGGTAACACATCCGATCTGGTACATGGAGCTTCGTCAGAGTGAAGAAAGATACATAAAGGAAAAGAAAGAAAAGAATAAGATCCTCGAGAAGAAGATGAAAGACTTAATACATTTAAATCATACCATTTTACAAATGTGTAGCTTCAGGACGTTGAGTATATAGCTAAACTTAAAATATTATTTGGCGGGTTAATTTTGCTATGGGGGTAACAAGGTGTATAAGTAATAAAAGTGTAAAATAAAAAAAAAACTTACCATAACAAGATACACCAGTAGGTATTGTGGTAAAATAAATAATGCATTCTTCCGTGTTGTAACCCAGTCAACACATTATGCTGGAGGTAAAGATCGCTTTTAGTATTAATACTGCTTCTTTAGTTTTAATACTGCTTCGCAATCAATATTTGTTTTTTATAAACTGACTATTTGCGACACCGTCACCTGAACAGATATTGATATCATACATATCCTTGACGGTAGATTCGGCTATTAAGACGCTGCTGGACATTTGTCACCGAGAACCCATAACAAGGTGAAATCAGGTAATTCCGCAGTTTCGGGTGTTGTAGCAGACGATTTTCCTCTCTCAACTATATAATTATATGTATTTAAGCACCTGGAGTCCTTATGAAAAATAATTTCAAGGTAAATAATGGAGTATTATGTGTTGTTAGACACTCTGCATGTTATATATATAAAAAAAAAAACCCGGAAGATATGCGTGTGTGTGTGTATATATATGACCGATCATTAACTTGATCCGACACCAAGTCAGTATCTTTCATACGATTTCGTTCACGATTGGCAAATACATCACTTATATTCCACAGATGTTTCTACACTCTTTAGCTATTTCACTTATGATGTAATATAGACTAATGGGGCTTTTAGACAACGGGTCAGAAAGACTTCCGTTGCTGATGTACGGTCACTATTGTGGAGAAGGGAGGCAACTATTTGCAAGTAACATTCAGAACTTGATTGTGTCCCTTACATTTGTATCCCGTCACACTACACTTCTTTGTTTGACAATCGATAGGTCGTACCCCACAACAAGATGCTCTGCAAAACATTCCATGCTCACATTAACGCAGAGTTTTTCAAATAAAATCTACACGATCAACAGATTTTACAAATGACGTGATTCTTTACGAAATTGGTTTCAATGAAGTCCTATGAATAAACATAGGATTCCCAATTCACGAACGATACTCTCCTATGACTCGTTTCAGCGTTCATTTGGAAGATAGGCAGTGAATTTACTTCACAGAAGACAACCTCATTAAAAATGCAGCTGCCCTGCCAAAGACCACTCTCACGGCATTCTTTCACATATGCGATATCGCCCTCTTCACAAAGTCTGTTTTGTACGCTGAAGTGCCACCCTATTATACATGGAACCAATCATCTTCCCAGTGGCAACGTCGGAAACAGAGACCGGCTTATGCAGTTGGATCCAACCGTGTACAACGGCGACTTAATCGGACGCGTCTACACAGTTCACCTCTTGAACTCCGATGTTTCCATCTATTGTTCTTACTTTATCTCATTAATGGACCAACCTCCTTCGACGACCTTCGTACAGCGGACGGCCACTTATGCGCCACTTTCAAAGATGCCTTCTCCAAACGGGGACTTTTGGAGACAGATGATCAATATGATAATTCACCTGAACAGGCCTCTCTATGTCGTTCTCCACACAAGCTTCGACACTTTTTTGCAATGATGCTGGTTTTCTGCAACCTCATAGAAAGGCTTGGTTATGACAATTGGAGGTCAACGATTGAAAGCTTATTATCTCAACATTCCATACAGAAATGAAGACGCCTGTCCCAATCGTCTCATTCTCAGAGAAACATCCTACAACAACCACAAACTCAAACAGTACCTTGCAGACAACAATCCCCTTCTGAATACTGCTCAATTTGGCGTATATAATTTGTCATTGGAAACATCTACATACACATACACTGCAGAATCATCTTAAATGCACCCGCTTGAACAGGAAAAACATTCCTCTTGAATCTTCTTGCCAAGTTCCGGCATAATGGTGACCTTACTATTGGTGTTGCCTCCTCAGGAATAGCCTCGACCCTTCTCGACGGTGGACGAACAGCACACTCTACCCTCAGATTGTCTTTCAATATAGCACATCAAGAAAGCCCAACGTGACACATAATGCATTCCCCTACAGGCACTTGATACCTCAATAAGAGACCTTCGATCGAACAGTAACATCCTTGGAGGTGCGATTCAACCTCTTGCAGGGGATTTTCGACAAACCCTGCCTATTATACCCAAAAGAACTCCCGCTGATAAACTTAATGCCTGCCTTTAAAAAAATCCCTCCTTTGATCGCAGGTCCAATCGAAACAACTCACCATCAATATGAGATTACTCATACGGACTGGTCAGCCTACAACCCAGTTTTCGGAAATGCTCCTTAAAATCGGCAATGGAGAAATTACGTCCGGCGGCAACGGATACATTGACACTACAACCATTGGCCACACTGTCTCCAGTCCTGATGACTTATGTTCTGTCGTTTATCCAAATCTTACAACGGAATACTTAAAACCAGATTGGCTTCGAGACAGGGTTGTTCTTGCACCTACAAATGCAACTGTCAACACTCTTAACTACGACTTACTCAGTTAGCTAACTTCTCAAGAACGTTGTTACAGATTACATGATACCGTTACCGACCTCGATCAGGTTACACACTTTCCCAACAGAATTTTGCAACTCCTAAGATCCCCCAGGAGTCCTTCCGCATGAACTTTACTTAAAAGTAGTTTGCCCTGTCAATCTAGACGCACCCGACCTATGCAATGGAACTCGCCTTGTGGTCAAACAAATGATGGACCACGTCATTGGCGCCAAAATTATCACGAAACACGGCAAAAACGATACCGTTTTCATTCCAAAAATGCAGCTAAACCCAACAGACTGCTCCTACCATATGCAGAGACTTCAATTCCCTCTCAAAATCAGCTTCGCTATGACAATTAACAAAGCATAAGATCAGTCGCTAAAAGCTGTCGGTTTGGACCTTCGAACGTCCTGCTTTTCGGATTGACAGATCTACGTCGGTTGTTCCAAAGTTGACCATCCATACAACTTATTCATTTATTATCCTGAAGGAGAAAACGAAAATATCGTATACAAAGCAGCCCTACAGTAGTTATTCCTGAACTGCAATCTTCACATCTACGCCAAACTATAGCCGTCAGCATTGAGACTTCCTGCAAGCATTTTATTGATATTTCGCTTCATTTCCCTGATTGCTGCTAACAGTATATTACCTTCAATGACCCTACTTACTTCACGCACGATGTTCGCTCATAAGCATGTTCTGACATTTATTTTTGTACATGCCATTATTCTACTTATGTGTTTGTTATAGATGTTTGCTTTTCTTTATCATACATGACTTTCATTGAAAAAAAAAAGAAAAAAAGCTTCAGTGTGGTTATGTCAGGCATAACGAGACAAATAAGTACATGATACAAAACGCTTCAAATAAATTATAGGTTCCTTAATGCCAACTGCAACTGCAATCTCATTTCATAGAATTTTATTTATTACTAACTGCCAAATTTGTGTTCAAAAAATTTATTCATTACCTAGGTTGCTTAATACTATATCATAAACAGCTAACGAAAATGGTAATTATAAGTTTTACGCTTATCAGCTCGAAACGACTTCTAAATGCGGGCTAATTCAACTTACACCGTCCAGATGAGTGCACCATCATAATGAATTACACCGTCCAAAGGACGTGTTCATTTGCTAATATATATATATATATATATATATATATATATATGTTTGAAAAGATTTGTAAAAGTACCACACGAGTAAGTTAGAATTATCATGTTTTCAGAACTCAACGAAAGGACCACGTGCGCATGCAAGAAATAACAGTAAACTATGAATGTCATTCTTAATTTTAATTTCAATTT
>NC_142928.1:70937271-70952271 GCF_046866305.1 Octopus bimaculoides | reverse complement strand
GCCTCCTGTTCTGTTTTCAGAATGGACGAAACACAACAGGAGGAGAAACATGGGATGGAAAGTAGCTGACGAGCGAGAGGATGTTTGAGGAAAGATTTCAGACAATCGACATAAAATAAGAACAATAATAAACACGTGACGAACGAATATATAATGCGTGTGTTTATTTGGCAAGAAAAAAACATACATATACATATAGGGGCAGGGGTGGTTGTGTGGTAAGTAGCTTGCTTACCAACCACATGGTTCCGGGTTCATACTTTGGGCAAGTGTCTTCTACAATAGCCTCACGCCGACCAAAGCCTTGTGAGTGAATTTGGTAGACGGAAACTGAAAGAAAGCAGTCGTATGTATGTATATATATATATATATGTATGTGTGTTTGTGTTTATGTCCCCGTAACTTAGCGGTTCGGCAAAAGAGACCGATAGAATAAGTACTAGGCTTCCAAACAATAAGTCCTGGGGTCGACTTGCTCGACTAAAGGCGGTGCTCCAACATGGCTGCAGTCAACTGACTAAAACATGTGTACC
Source organism: Octopus bimaculoides (assembly GCF_046866305.1). Classification (NCBI taxonomy): domain Eukaryota; kingdom Metazoa; phylum Mollusca; class Cephalopoda; order Octopoda; family Octopodidae; genus Octopus; species Octopus bimaculoides. Next base: position 70,951,738 of record NC_142928.1, on the reverse strand, counting down.
GACAATGTATATTAATATATACGTACTTACTAAAGTAAATACGAATTTTGCCATTCTAGATATTCATACATTCACAAAAAACTGACTGAATACAAAAAGTGTCATCAAAGACGTACAGGAGTACACTCGCTGCACGTATTCCATGTAGAATATGGACTGCACATCTAAACATGTAGAAGATTGAGAGTTAAGTGATGAATAAGTAATAACACAGATGGGATGTAGTTCACTACAGCTGTTTCAGACGTGTTCCTTATTGACGAACAAAAGTGTTGCATCATGCAAAAGACCCCGTTTTCATCAGGTGAATACAGGTAATAATAAACAGCTTGATTTTCTCACTAATGAGAATATAGCGCCAGCTGACTCAACGGTCCAAATTTCGTCAGGTCGGTTGAATCGTTATGGCACTATGTTCTGTTTCGTGAGAAGTTTTAATTGTTAATTCATATCTGTATTCACTTGATGATATTTTTGCACGATGTAATCAATGAAGAACACTTCTGAGACAGCTCTAGTGAACCACAAACCCATTTGTGCCATTATTAATATGTATGTATGTATGCATGTATGTATGCATGTATGTATGTATGTTATCAATCAGTTTCATTTCTGTATTTCTTGACCATAGAGAAAGAACCGGACTCCAACATAGATTCAAGGCTCCTTCATTGGAACTTTTATTAACATCATCTAGGTATTTGTGCATATGTGTGTGTGTGTGCAGTATTTGGTGTTAGTGTATGCGCAGATTTGTATGTTTGTTTTATGGATGCGTTTTTATGTATATATTTTCATATCATGGCGTATGCATATGTATTTAAACGCAAATTTGTATGTTTGTTTTATGGATGCGTTTTTATGTGTATATTTTCATGTCTAGATGTATGCATATGTATTTATGTGCTAATTTTTTGGAAAGTTTTACATGTCTTTACAGTTCCATTGATGGCTTGAATCTGTAGTCTTCTAATCAGCCTTTTTTCTTTCAGGTTTTGAAAACCCTATGTATGTATGTATAATTTTGAATTAGAAGCAGCTGTTAGAATGAACAGTGTCAAATACTCAATGCATGTTTTGTTTGTGCATACGTTTATTGTCTGCGGAATTCATACAGAGAAAAGTCAACTTTTCGACGACGAATACTACAAAAACAGACGCTTCACAACAGGCATATACACTTAACATAGAGGATTCGAGTTCCTTTCGGAGTAACTCGGGTATACAATTTCTACGAGCTGAAATAGCTACCAAATATCGATATCAAAATTTCTCAATCACTTACGAGAGACTTGAGACATTTAGTGGTTATAAGTACTGAACGTCTTAAAGGGATTTGTCCCTGGAATCATACACCAGCCTATATGCCCATAAACAAAATCTATATTTCATCATGTCGCTAATATTTTTATGTATGTGTGTGTATTTGTGCGTGTGTATATAAACATACATATATATATATATGTAATTACATATATGTGTGGGTGGTTGTGAATGTATATATATATATATATATATATATATATATGTATGTGTGTGTGTGTGTGTGTGTGTGTGTGTGTGTGTGTAAATGTTTGTGTGTAGATTGATGGATAAATAGATAGATGGATAGATAGATTACGTGTAAGTCTGATTTTGTTGCTCTTTGTGGTTTGTGAATGGGTCATTCAGCACACCCATGATCAAATGCATCAGAGGAGTTACCATCCCGCTTTAGTTTTCTTTTTGCTTCAGACATAGTCTGTTAAATTACATTATCTACTCTTTATTTCCCATTTGAAGATAGGTTTTCTATGGAGCTGATTTGAATATAGTTTTTGGCAGATCCTGTTATTTCGCAGACAGCTTACTTTTGGTGCGATATAATCTCTGCTTTGTATTTGTGAGTATGTGTGCATGCGACTCTGCGCTGGCTGTTAACGTATGCAGATATATCTTAGCGTAAAATGTTGCAACTTATTGGAAATGCATTGAATATTATCTAAAAATAGTAGATAATGTGACTTACAGATGATGCATCATTTGCTTGTTATATATTTACCTATTCAATACAAATATTTCTTGAATACTTTCTACATTTGTTCTTCTCTTCTATATTCGCATTTACGTTCCTCTTTAATATATTTCAGCTTCCAACAATTTATCTTGCACCCTCTGTTTTCGTTCTGCTACAGTATATTAGTGGCTCCATCAGAACTGTCTTTATTCGTCATTTCGAATTAATGTTGACCATTTTAGACAAGCACACTGATATACATAACTATATAAAAACTCCCATTTAAACATATCTACATGCATTTCCACGTATATATTAATGTACTCACAAACGCACAAAAACAAACACACCCAAACTCGCACACCGAAACACATGTATGCATACAAAATATCGCATTTAATCGTCCATGAAGCCAAAGATTTCATTGGTGAGCATTATATGATTTGAACATATATCTTGCATCTTAAGAACTAATAACAATAGTGTAAAACGAATTGATTTATTCGCTTGCTTTTACTTTCACTCGAATGCATTATATAATGGAAATGGCATTAGCGCAATTGTACTCAGTGTATTCCTAGAAAATATTACATTTTAACATATCAATATTTAGTAAGGCAATAAACTGTCTAATGCAAACGTGTTAATATTCACGCTACTATTCCGCCTCAGAAGGATATTTAGAAGACCTTCATTTGACAATCAAAAATTAATACCACGCGTACTGGACATATGTGTGGATTTATCTCGAGTATCTAAAAATTCAAAGGGAATTCGTGCGTATATTTTTGTTATGTTCATTTCTAAGTTTCTTCCGCATATATTTAACTCCCAAATACCCAACAAGATCTCCATCAATTCTGAAACGCTTCCAATTTATTTGAATTTTCTATTTAAAGATTTTATCTAATAACATTATGTCTGAACGTTTCTGATAATAGTCTTTATATAAGGTTACACATTGTTATTATTTTGTTACCAGTTCTGATGCTGGGATAAGTATTGATTTTTTAAAACTCTTTCAGATGAGTCGAATATTGTTGTATTTGTTAGATTGATGCAAGTTGCTTTCTATTATAAATATTTATACTGAGTGTAATTATATGTTGCACTTAGTTCTTTCACATTGAAAACTATCTTATTTATATGTGTCTTACTGAACATAATACATTAGTGTGTAGGAAAAAGAATATACTTTTAACGCTGAGCAAAAAATGGTACTGATTTTGTTGACTTTAAGAGAGGGGGAAATATCTTCTTGATTCATTTAATTCATTCTTCAACATTCCGTTGATTTTAAAATCAAAATTGGTATCAAATGATAGATTCACACTATCTGTTTATCCATTCTTAAAGAAGTTACACTCTTACAACAAAATCTAATATTACAACGCATGTTTACATATCTTTATCTTTATACGTATATTTTTTTCTTCATAATAGATAAATATATGCAGCCATCAATACTGAAACAATTAAAATAATAAAAGAATATACGCGACAGGCCTCTTTCAATTTCCATCCGCCAAGTTGACTCATAACTTTTGGTGGGTCTGTGGCTATATTAGAAGACACTTGCTGAAGGTTCCACACAGTGGGACTGTTATATCCACCATCTATCAATGCCGTGGTACCACCGCCATGATATTGTGACGGATTGTTTAGATACACTGTACCAGTGTAGTAAGAGTAAACGAGATAACGATGCAACTCTGAGAACAAAGCAACCCTCCAACAATCCCTTCACGAAATAACAATCACTATTCCAAACGAACTAACCAACCGACACTTTCTGACACTTTCCGACATCACTATGAACTCAACTGGAACAAACACAAACTTCACTTCTACCTCTACAATATATAATCGCTCGGTCCAGTCTAAATATCGCAAAGGGACATCGTGTCTCATCAAAACAACTCCTCGTTTGAGATTCCGACCTCCGTGAGAAGGGAAATTTCTTTTCTTTTCTTCTTTTTCCAGCACCTCTCTCGTTTTTTTTTTAATAAATATCTTTTTTCATTTTGGTATTATTTCTAGGTGAACGGTCTGTTACCTTTTTCTAAGTGCACGGTCTGTTATCTTTTTCTACAAGGCTCAATCTCTTTCGGTGCCGACGCTTCAAACATGTCATAACAGACTTCCATTGGTATTTCCTTTCGTTTTTCAGTATGTCTCGACTTTAATTCGCTTAGATGTCTCGTATGTTCCCAACGTTGTCCTTTAATTACATACATCATGTTTCCTGTTCTTTTAACTACAAAATCATTCTCCCAGCCTTCTTTACTATGTTTGTAAATCTTAAGATGCATTTTATTTCTTACTTCGAAATGTTTTGCTTTATTTTCTGTATTTCATTTAAAATATATTTTTTCCTGGCAATAATTTATCAAAGATCGATTTTATTTTTCCCACAAATATTAACACTGCCAGAAACTTTCTTGAGCTGGTGTTCGGATTGGGCGTTATTCTATATACCCTCAAAAATTTCGTTAGCGCTTCGTCCTTTCCTACGTCATTCCTTGCTTTCGTTTAACGCTTGATTGAAAGTATCAATGAATCTTTCTACCTGCCCGTTTGACATCGGCTTGTAGGGCGGGGTAAAAAATATACTTTATTTTGTCGAAAATATTAATTCATGATCCCTAAATTTTGTTTCCATTATCTGATACTAACGTGTCTGGAACACCGTATCGGGAAAATAATTCATACAGGAACTTTATCGTTATCTTAGTGGTTGGCTTGTGTAACCTGCATACCTCTGGACACTTTGTACCACTATCAACAACGATTAGGTAATATGCGCCGTTCACTGGTCCAGCATAGTCGATATGTACCGTGGACCACGATTATCCGTCTCTGGCCTTACCTGGTATTTCACCGGTGGTGTTTTGACTGCTAGCGCACAACCTCAACATGATTTTACACAATTTTAAGTGTCCCGGTCCATTGTCGGCCAATATACATACCTCCTCATTTAGGCTTTCATTCTCGACATTGCCGAGTGCTCACTGAGGAATTCCTGCAATAAATTCCTGCAGTTGGTACTACTACTCTTTGCGCGTAAATTAAAACTTCGTCGCATAGTAAAAAATTATTTGAATTTGCATTTTTATTTTGCCTATATTTCAACATCTCTTTCGATCTTGCAACCTAATTATCCTCTACAGATTTGATTTTTATATCCATTTATATATGCCCCGTCACTAGCAGTTCGTGAATAGCATTATACATAATATTTTGAAATAATCTTTTCTTCAATTCAGCTGCTGTATTCTTTTCACTTGTGGGGCAACCATTTAATTTTTTTACAGTACCAGCTTATTAGGAGATCGCATAAATCAAATAACTCCAGCCAATCGGTACCAAACAGATTGGCTGCATCGTTTACGACGAAAACTTTCGCATTGGAAGTCTTTCCTTGAAATGTAACATCATTCCACATTTTTCCTACAAATGTGTATTGTGTCACCCGTCATGCCACGTGCTGTTTCCGCTGTTTCTTAACACATGCTTCCCTGTATTCTTCCACGTGTCGGTGTTAATGACTGAAATGTCACTACCAGTATTCAGCAGTGATTTAATATCTACTCCGTTTACTTTTACGTGTACAAATTTCCTTATTTGAGAATCAATTTTACTTTCTGCTGAGAACACTGAAAAAGTTTTTACATTTTACTTTCGTACTTTTGTTCTGCAGTATGAACTCTTGTATACACATTTTTGATAACTGAAATATTTTTGGTTTTTAAAAGAGCAATCTTTTCTGAATTGTAGGCCTACACATACGTAACATGGATTAGAGCATAGCAACCTTCTTTGGTTATACTTTCTCAGTCGACATATCTGTTTTTTGCGGAATCCTTTTGTTGAATTTTTCTTACGTCGTGTTTCAGGTTCACCATTCTTTGACACTCTTCTGCAACAGTCTGATAGGTTAAACCTTGACTCACTTGTTCAAGTTTTGAAAGTATGTATTCTTGCTGGTATTTCTGTATCTTAATTTGCTGTAAGCCCTTGTACAAAAATAAGGCACTTAAACATCTCTGCAATAAGTTCTTTAAGTTTAAAACTTTCACACATTTGTTGACTGTTTCTGCATACGTAATAAAGTTATCATCCTCTTTTTTGCTAAATTCCAACACTCCATTCGAGTGATAGATAGAAAAAAAATTATCACCGAACATGTTCGTCAATAACTTGATTGCTTCCTGAAAACAAACTTCACAAGAATTTTTAGGCAATATGAAATTACAGTATCGTTCATGCTCATATGGAACTAATTTACGTAATAATAATCTTCCATTTTCTTCATCCGACCATATTTTGAAATCTTCCTTAAAAATCTACTCGTCTCTTTTGTACTAAGCTGCAAAAGTTATATCCTCCTCTGGGTTATAACTGAATTCCGTTATGGAGTTAGATACACCGTCTGGCGAAAACGTACTTACCGCATTTTCGGACTTCTTTGCATATAGCTCCAATAATTGTTGTCGTTGCAGTTGTCGCTGTACTAGTTGCTTCTGCAACTCATGTTTTTGTTTTCTTGTTGCTTTTGAAATTTTATTATAGAAGATCATAGGTTTTCCATAATTTAGCAAGATGTATCACGAACAAATTGTTAGATAACTTACAAAGAGCTTCGAAAGCTTCTGCTGTAAGCCCTTGTACAAAAATAAGGCACTTAAACATCTCTGCAATAAGTTCTTTAAGTTTAAAACTTTCACACATTTGTTGACTGTTTCGTCACGAAATGTACCCTCCGTCTCTGAATGTCGTGGTCCCGCCTCGATATTGTGACAGATTGTTTAGATACACTCTGCCAGTGTAGTAACAATAAACAAGATAACGATGCAACCGCAATAACAAAGAAACTATCCAACAATCTCTTCACGAACCAACAATCAGTATTCCAAACGAACTAACTAACCGACACCTTCCGACATCACTGCGAACTCAACTGGAACTAACACACAAACTTCACTTCCACCGCTACTATTTATAATTGCTCGCTCCAGTCTATTTCTGGGCGTCGTGACTCTCATGAAAACATGGATTGAACCAGGTGTCTGAGAAGCAAGTTTTCTACTACACAGTCCCGCCTGCGCCTAGACACACACACACTGGTACGTATGTATATATGTGTTTATGTGTGTGAGTGTGTGTGTGTGTGTCATTGTGTCTGTATTTGTCCTCAACAACCGCTTGACAACCGGTGATGGTGTGGCTGAGGCTAACAAAAGATTATATATATATATATATATATATATATATATATATATATATATATACATATTTGTTTTGCAAGATTTTTTATGTGAAATCGTGTGTTGAAACAGATGTTGTACTTGGGGATGGTCATATTGCCAGTTTAGCCAATAAAAAAACACGCACTGTATATTTGGTGTTAATTTGCTTCAGCTTTATATTACATTAATCTTAATCTTATTTCCGCCAGAGTTCTTTCGTCACACTTCTGTGACCTCATCAGTGGTCCTTTGTTTCCTTCTTTCTTATGTGTGTCTCACCTTGCTAACTATCAGCCATTTTGTATTTTGTATTTCTATTGTATGTGTCTACGCATGCGTGTCCTTCAATGTGTCTGTGTCTTTTGTAAGTGCATGTGTGTATGGGGAGTGTCTGTATCACCTATATTCTCTGTTAATACGTATTCATTTGTATTTGTTTTTATTTATTTATTTGTTCATGTGTGTTTTTTTGTGTTTAATTATATTTTGTTAACGTATGTAGTATTTAATTCCTATAGAGTGGGCAAATCCAATTCCTATCGTTGCGTTTGATTGTTTCAAACTTCTTCATAGCTCCTTTGTATACCCTGATCCTTGGCCCTAAACATACTCATGACCACATGGAAGCACAGTTCACTATAGCTAGGACAATACTTAGACAGATTTTAGAATTATACACTAAGAGACAGAGACAGAATAAGACAGAGGCCCAACAACTTCGGAATATACCCGCAAGTGGCCTACACAAGCTCATGCAGCGCACGAAAAATGGAGAAGTGGTATGCCTTCCCACAGATAAGTCCGGCAGAATGTCAATAGACAGCCTGCCGAACTATATCCAGGCAATGCAACCTCACATCACCAATACGAAGGTAACAACCTTACAGGCGCATGAGGAAAGATGTGGACAATTGTTCTTAGACCCCAGAAGCGCAGAGCCAACAACTTCCAAGCCTGGAACGATGATATCCCGACGCTGTATGGGCTCCGTAAGGACCACAAAGTGACAACTAATCCTGTAGTGGGACCACCAACAAGACCAGTCTGTGGAGCGAATGTCGCTAGTAACTACAGGATTTCCTACTTCCTCTCAATGATCATACGCCCCATAATCCAGATGTCACCTGATGTCTGTGACAGCACGGAAGATCTCAGCAGGATCAACGACTGCAACAACACTTGCAACCTGACAGGGTGTATAGTGGGTAGCATGGATGTGGTATCACTATGCTCATCTATCGACGTGGATTTTGCAGTGGAAAAGTGCGTGGAGATGATCAACGAGAGCGAAGTAGAGTTCCAAAAAGTCAACACAGAAGAACTGGGCCTCCTACTTAGATTGACATATGACGATGTATATCTAGATAGATACGACCTTAGAGATTTCTGCCCTAGTAGACGTCTAAGAGGTAGACCACCCACAATTACCTCTATGGCTAGGAAGACCCCTATAGAGAGATGGAGTGGATGGACCAGAGCCATACGGACCCCCACTAATATCCACCAGGTAAAGAAAATGATCGCACATGCACTAGGAGCTAGTATAAAGGTCACCCTAAAAGGCCACACCTTTAAATTTAACAACAAATTATACGCACAGGACGAGGGGGCAGCCATCGGTGTCGCCGGTGATTTGGCCAATCTCTTCGTGGTATGGTGGGACAGAAGGCTTAAGGAACGCCTGACACAGAACTCCATACTCATGAATGTGTACTCTCGATATGTCGATGATATCAACTTAGTGGTAAAGACACCCCCACAAGAGTGTACCCCTGAAATAGAAATAGAAACTAAGACTATGGAGAGCATCCAGTAAATAGCTAACTCCATCCACCAGAGTATTAAAGTTACGATAGACTACCCTACTAAACACCCTAACCATAGATTACCTGTATTAGATACTGAACTCTGGCTAGAAACTAGGAACAATAAAACCAGAATCGTCCATTCACACTATACAAAACCTATGGCTTCCAAATACCTGATCCACCGGAACTCGGCTATTGCGGACAATGCCAAATTCAACATATTGATGGCAGACCTCGTCAGAGTAATGCGAAATGTCTCCTGCATGTGCGACCCTACAGAATTAAAGAGACATATACAACATTTCGTCCACCGCATGCAGTTCTCAGGTTACCGCCATAAAGAAAGGATCAGGGTATACAAAGGAGCTATGAAGAAGTTTGAAACAATCAAACGCAACGATAGGAATGGGATTTGCCCACTCTATAGGAGCAAATCATGGAACACCATAGAAAGGACTAAGAAGAAAATAGGGAAGGCAAGCTCATGGTACGATAGCCACATGTACCAGAGCGTCATGTTCGTCGACACCACCCCTAGGGGCGAACTGGCGTACCGCTTTAGAAGGGCCCTAGACAAACTTAAGCTAAGAATTAAGGTTGTTGAAAGGCCAGGCAACCCTATTAAATCCCTTATCAGTAGAACATACCCTTTCAGTAGAACCCCCTGCACTGATAGGAACTGTATCGTATGTAGATTTAGCCCACAAACGAACTGCAAAACCAGAAATGTGGTCTATAGTATAAGATGTACTGAGCGACGATGCAGAAATAAGACAATGACATATGTAGGCGAAACAGGAAGGAGCATAGGGGAGCGGGCAAACGAACATTGGAGGGAACTTAAGGAAGGGAAGAACTCATCAGTTCTGTACCAGTACGCTGAGCAAGAACATAGAGGCTCAATCAACAACATAGAAATTAAAATCTTATCTACACATAGCAGTGATGCAGCACTTAGACAAATTACTGAAGCTACACACATAATATAAGAGAAACCTAGCCTGAATAGGAAACTAGAATGGAACACTAACACACACCACTAACAAACCATAAACCACAGCATATGACAACATGTTACCCATAAACCAATAATAATATGAACAAAGTATAATACAATACATAGATAAACAAATGGAATTAAATACTACATACGTTAACAAAATTTAATTAAACACAAAAAAAACATACATGAACAAATAAATAAAAACAAATACAAACGAACACGTATTAACAGAGAATATAGGTGATACAGACACTCCCCATACACACATGCACTTACAAAAGACACAGACACATTGAAGGACACAGATGCGTAAACACATAAAATAGGAATACAAAATACAAAATGGCTGATAGTTAGCAAGGTGAGACACACATAAGAAAGAAGGAAACAAAGGACCACTGATGAGGTCACAGAAGTGTGACGAAAGAACTCTGGCCGAAATAAGATTAAGATTAATGTAATATAAAGCTGAAGCAAATTAACACCAAATATACAGTGCGTGTGTTTTTATTGGCTAAACTGGCAATATGACCATCCCCAAGTACAACAATATATATATATATATATATATATATATATATATATATATAGAGAGAGAGAGAGAGAGAGATATTATATATATATATAGATATATTCTTTGGCTGCTATTTCTGAATTCTCAGTATGTTGGAGAAGCAGGATACTGCTAATCCCTATATATTTATGATTATATATATATATATATATATATATATATATACACATGAGAAAAGGTTGAGTTCAATTAGACCATTTTTGCTTTGGGGTGTCCAAAGTTAGATTTCATATTAAAATTGTAGCTTACTAACGTAAGTATTCATTAAAAAATATGACAATTTAACAAGTATAAAGTGTGTTATGAGCATTTATAGGATATAATCCTATATAAACACAATTAAAGTTGGAGTAGAGGAGATGTTAAATGTTTTAGAAAAGTTTAATCCATGCATACGATCGTTTCAAATGATTACACCAATATGTAAGAAACATGGAAAAATTAAATTAATTATAATTATAATTAAATTAATTTAGTTTAATTACGTATTACCATTCTCCTCAGTGCAAAAGATGGAGAAACATGAGGAAAGTCAGTAACAGAAGAATATTACAGAAGACCACATTGAGTCCGTGTCGCATTACTCAATCGGATATTCATAAATTGATTGTGAAAGGTGAAATATAAGAACATTGTTAGGTTATATTTCATCTTTCACAATCAATTTATGAATATCCGATTGAGTTATGCGACGCAGACTCAATGTGGCCTCCTGTAATATTCTTCTGTTACTAACTTTCCTGATGTTTTCTCCATTTTTTTTTGCACTGAGGAGAATGGAAATACGTTATTAAATTAATTTAATTATAATTATAATTAATTTCTTTTTCATGTTTTTTATATGTTGATGGTGTTATCATTTCAAACGATCGTACGCATAGATTAAAATTTTGTAAAACTTTTAACATCTTCTCTTCTCCATCTTTAATTGTTAGTTGGGTTTATATAAGATTATATCCTATAAATTATCATAACACACACAATATATATATATATATATATATATATGGTTTCGCTTAGGCATAGCGTTACTAATAATCTGCTGTACACACTCAATATACATGTACTCTTTTATTCATATGTACCTGGTACAGGCAGCACGGGATTTTGCTGCAGAAACCCAGGCACAAAATCAGAACACCAGTGTCCTCAGCTTTATTTTGTCACATGTAACAGCAAACACCAGGTCACTTCCAAAAGAAATAGCAAGACGCTTGACCCTTTCTAGAGAACTTGTACACTTGTTTTCCCCAGTCAGCAAAGAATAGAGAAATTTGGTAACAGTGTTGGAAATGATATTTTGCTCGGCGCTTAATGGTCACGATTGACTGATATCTTGTTTCATTATCTGTTGTCTTAGCTGCACTGCTGCTTTGGCTAGAGAATACCCAGACAGAATTGTATTTAATTCTTACAGCTTCTGAACCAGTCTGTGGTGTTTTTTGACAATGACATCCATAGAAAGACTGTCTGGGTATACGACGAGCTTGTTCATGTCATTCTAATTTCTGTTAGATGTGTGAACGATGTCATATGTGTTGTAGTGATCATGCGCAGAAGTACTTCAGTATGAGTATTGATGAAATTTCACATATCTGTAAAAAATGAACAAAACTACCTCGCTGAAAGAGCTATCACATTTTTTTTACACTCATGGTGACCCTATAAACATTTTAATACCACTTAGGTGTATTCACATTGGATGGTGCCGCTAGCTGACGTGGCTCATGAACTAATAGCTCTGTGTTAATGAAATTGATTCCATAATTCTTGTTCCCTTATCTAACAATTCCATTCTTATCTATCTATCTATCTATCTATCTATCTATCTATCTATCTATCTATCTATCTATCTCTCTATCTATCTATCTATCTATCTATCTATCTATCTATCTATCTATCTATCTATCTATCTATCTGTCTGTCTGTCTGTCTGTCTATCTATCTATCTATCAATCTATATGCATACACACATGCATGCATAAATACATACATACACACATACATACCTATATATATATATATATATATATATATATATATATATATATATATATATATATATATATATATATATACATATATATATATATATATATATATATATATATATATACATATAAGTGGGCGTATATATTTATTGAACAATGTTATAAGGTAAACATATTTGATGGATATCCTATTGTTTACTTTAGATTGAACTTTGTTGCTTGAGTCAGTACACATTATTTCTTATTTTATTGCATCGACGAAATCTGCAGTGCGATACTATTCCAGCATATTCCCTCAAGGGTTTGCAACGGAATAATCTTGGCAGAACACTGTAAGCCAATTAATAAATCATCATAGCTAGCGTGCTCCCATTAATAACAGTAGCTAAGTATAATGTCATGTGGTGCATAACTGCAGTTAGAAGAAGAGCGAGAATTAAAGATTAAGTTTTTGGCTTAATGCAAGTTATATTATGACGTAGATCGTTATTCCTGTTAGTCTATCCACTTTAACAATAGAAATGTTAAATATGTTTATACAGAGTATATACATCAACCAGCATTAAAGAATCGGATAGCTAGCTAGAATTTATGGCTTCAATATATTGCACTTTAGTGCAAAAACAAACAGTTTCACTATCGTATAAACAAATTTTGAAAACCCTTTTAAAAGGAGGTATATAAAATTTAAATTAATGGGTTTATACATTAAAACAAATATATGTTAACGTATAAAATATGTGGAAAATTCTTTCGGAAAGGCATTTATAAATACATATGCAATAAACACCTACATGTACATACACATACTCGCTCACAACAAACGCTCACACACACACATTCATGTATACGAACATATATTCTCACATGCTCAGAGATATAATAAAACTGTATGTCTATGTCTATCTCTGATGAATAGTTACATAAATATGGGCATGTAACAATTCCGCACTTTCTCTTTGTATGCACACACACACACACGCACGCGCACGCACACGCAAACACACTCACACACACACACACAAACACACATATATGCATGTAGATAAACAAACGCATCCGCGCATTTACACACAGTCACACATAAATATATGTGTATGTAAATATATATGTGTGTGTATGTGTATGGGTATGTGGGTGTGTGTATGTGTATGTAGGTACATATATATGTGTGTCAGTATGTGTATATAGGTACATGTATATATGCGTGTGTCAGAGTGTGTATGTAGGTACATATATATATATATATGTGTGCCAGTGTGTGTATATAGGAACATATATATATGTGTGTCAATGTGTGAGTGTCGTGTGCATGGTTTTAATTCTAATAGACTGTATCCGAATACATAACGTGCTGCCTCAGATAAAGTATAGCATGTACTGAATGTGTTCCCATATACTTAATACTAGTTAAAACGAAGTATATACACTTTACGAGATATTGTTATAATTTATTCCACTGACTACACATGCAAGCTGAAACTAATATGTGATGAATGCTTCAACATAATATCCATTACATATATTTGATAGATACTTATTACAGTTTATCATCAATTGCCAGGTTTGATTCGCATCAAAGTTCATTTGCCACAAGTTGAATATTTTGTCTAAAGTGTGCATTCCGTAAGCATATGATAGTGTCCGGTGTTTTTGAAAATATCATAACGAAACATACTCCTATACCTGGAGTGTTACGATGAAACATATATAAGTCGATATATATAAATATTTCATTAAACATTCACTGCATATATTTCCCGTGATTAATATGAATTTATTTTTACATAAAATGAATTATATTATTCATGTGTTCTGCTGAAATATACACATTTGAAATGCACAT